>NC_056743.1:1878412122-1878462724 GCF_019279795.1 Protopterus annectens
GGTGATGACAGTTGTAGTTTTGGGGCCCATATGCTTCATAAGTTGGGTGTGCGATAGATGAGAAAGAAAAATTTTGGAATGAGTTGGATGAAGTGGTGATGACTGGACCCAAGGGTGAGAGATTGGTGATTGGAGCAGATTTCAATGGACATGTTGGTGAAGGGAACAGAGGGGATGAGGAAGTGATGTGTAGGTATGGTGTTAAGCAAAGGAATGCAGAAGGTCAGATGGTAGTGGATTTTGCGAAAAGAATGGACATGGCTGTGATGAATACATATTTTAACAAGAGGGACAAGCATAGGGTGACATACAAGAGTGGAGGAAGATGCACACAGGTGGATTATATCTTATGTAGAAGGGCCAGTCTGAAGGAGATTGGAGACTGTAAAGTGGTGGCAGGGGAAAGTGTAGTTAGGCAGTATAGGATGGTGGTATGTAGGATGACATTGGTGATGAAGAAGAGGAGGATGAGTGTGAGGGCAGCACCAAGGATCAAGTGGTGGAACTTGAAAAAGGGAAATTGTGAGGTGATGTTCAGGGAAGAGTTAAGACAGGCACTGGGTGGCAGTGAAGAGTTACCAAATAGCTGGGTAACTACAGCAGAGCTATTAAGAGAGATGGCTAGAATGGTGATTTGTGTGACATCTGGAAAGAGGAAGGAGGACAAGGAGACCTGGTGGTGGAATGAAGAAGTACAGGAGAGTATACAGAGAAAGAGGTTGGCGAAGAAGGAGTGTGATTGTCAGAGAGATGAAGAAAGTAGACAAGAGTATAAGGAGATGAGGTGCATGGCAAAGAGAGAGGTGGCGAAGGCTAAGGATAAGGCGTATGAAGAGTTGTATAAAAGGTTGGACACTAAGGGGGGAGAAAAGGACCTGTACTGATTGGCTAGACAGAGGGACCGAGCTAGTAAAGACGTGCAGCAGGTAAGGGTGATAAAGGATAATGAGGGAAATGTACTCACATGTGAGGAGAGTGTGTTGAGCAGATGGAAAGAGTACTTTGAGGGGCTGATGAATGAAGAGGGAGAAAAGGTTGGATGATGTGCGGATAGGGAATCATGAAGTGCAGTGGATTAGCAAGGAGGAAGTAAGGATAGCTATGAAGAGGATGAAGAACGGAAAGGCTGTTGGTCCAGATGACATACCTGTGGAAGCATGGAGGTGTTTAGGTGAAATGGCAGTGGAGATTTTAACTAGATTGTTTAATGAAATCTTGGAAAGTGAGAGGATGCCTGAGGAATGGAGAAAAATTGTACCGATTTTTAAGAATAAGGGTGATGTGCAGAGCTGCAGTAACTACAGAGGGATTAAACTGATCAGTCACAGCATGAAGTTATGGGAAAGAGTAGTGGAAGCTAGGTTAAGAAAGGAGGTGATGATTAGTGATCAGCAGTATGGTTTCATGACAGGAAAGAGCACTACAGATGCGATGTTTGCTCTGAGAGTGTTGATGGAGAAGTACAGAGAAGGTCAGAAGGAGTTGCATCATGTCTTTGTGGATTTAGAGAAAGCATATGACAGGGTGCCTAGAGAGGAGTTGTGGTATTGTATGAGGAAGTCGGGAGTGTGAGAGAAGTACATAAGAGTGGTACAGGATCTGTATGAGGGTAGCATGACATCGGTGAGGTCTGCGGTGGGAGTGACTGATGCGTTTAAGGTGGAGGTGGGATTACATCAAGGATTAGCTCTGAGCCCTTTCTTATTTGCAATGGTAATGGACAGGTTGACAGACGAGATCAGACAGGAGTCCCCGTGGACTATGATGTTTTTAGATGACATTGTGATCTGTCGTGAGAGTAGGGAACAGGTGGAGAAGACCCTGGAGAGGTGGAGATATGCTCTAGAGAGAAGAGAAATGAAGGTCAGCAGGACTAAGACACAATATATGTGTGTGAATGAGAGGGAGGATAGAGGAATGGTGAGGATGCAGGGAGTAGAGGTGGCAAAGGTGGATGAGTTGAAATACTTGGGATCAACAGTTCAGAGTAATGGTGAGTGTGGAAGAGAGGTGAAGAAGAGAGTACAGGCAAGATGGAGTGGGTGGAGAAGAGTGTCAGGAGTGATTTGTGACAGACGAGTACCTGTAAGAGTGAAAGGGAAGGTCTACAAGAGGGTAGTGAGACCAGCTATGTTATACGGATTGGAGACAGTGGCATTGACAAAAAGGTAGGAGTCAGAGCTTGACGTGGCAGAGTTGAAGATGTTAAGATTTGCACTAGGAGTGATGAGGATGGACAGGATTAGGAATAAGTATATTAGAGGGTAAGCCCAGGTTAGAAGGTTTGTAGACAAAGCCAGAGAGGCAAGATTACGTTGGTTTGGACATGTGCTGAGGAGGGATGCAGAGTATATTGGGAAAAAGATGCTAAGGATGAAGCTGCCAGGTAACAGGAAAAGAGGAAGGCCTAAGATAAGGTTTATGGATGTAGTGAGAGAGGACATGCAGGTGGTTGGTGTGACAGAGCAAGATGCAGAGGACAGGAAGAAATGGAAACAGTTGATCTGCTGTGGCGACCCCTAACGGGAGCAGCCAAAAGAAGAAGAAGAAGATTCAACAGCAAGCATTCTACCTGTAAAATGTACAAAAGTAGCACAGTTAAACAGAAGCAGAGAACTACAAAAAATATATAAAGAAAACTGCAATGGGAAATGTTTACATACTGCACTCTGCAGGAGTAATCTGTGCTCATAATTGTGTTTTAGATATGACAGATATTAGTAAGAAGCAAAACAAAAGTGTGAGTCATTTACGACAGCCAGGGCTAATACGCCAAAATGTAAGGTGTATTTTTTTTGTTAATTTCTTGATTGATTTATATGTGAAGAATTAGTTAAGATGTTTGAGTAAGGAAACTGGGATGTTTTTGATATGCAAGTTATAAATCTGTATAGCTGCATTTTATTGATTTATCATTCCAAAATGGGCTGTGAGGCTAGCAAGATGGACGGCTTGCTGGCCAAATACTCTAAATAACTAAAATGTTTTGACTTTAAAACATTATTTATTTATTTATTTGCTTCTGGTTGTATAACCACATGACAGGTAATAAATGAGTCATGGCCAGCCTGGGAAACTGTGCTGCCTTATATGAGATGTTTGTTTATTATATACCATTGGTTTACTTGTTATAGCTGATGGTCTTTCAAGTCATTGTTCAATTTACCTAAATATTATGTCAGTTTGTATGCAATATATGCTCCAGTTATTAGTGTAGATAAGTAATACTAAATGTCATGTTTCTAAGTGTGCAGTCTTTATTCTGTGTGATATCTTCCTGACCTCCCTGCAATGCATTAGTGCAAAGCTAATAACAGAAATGTTAAATATTATTCTCTGTCAATATTTGCTGATAGATGCATAAACTTTGTTTCTTTATAGGTTCATAGATTAGTACTAAGCTAACTGCCCTTGCGAGCCATTTTAAGCCTAGCCAATTATTCCTTGTGAGACTCAAACCCTGCACCTTGTGTTTGTAAGGCAAATACTTTAACCATTAGGCCACCCTCTTTTCCCTACTCATCATTATTCTTTATGCAAACTGATTTCTTAATAACATTATAAGTAAACATTATATGAGCAGATATTGTAAACGTTTAGCTATGTCCAGTAAATGTTTACGCCTTGTATACTCATGAATAGATGATATTAACCATTGTTTTCAATAACTTCTTATGTAGTTTTTAATACAAAACTCTACATATGGCTTTAATTTTTTTTTTATATCTGGTAAGTGTTTAATCTGATGAGAACAGTGTCAGTCTAAAAGCAGTATTATACAATTCTTCCTCTAAAACGTGCACGCTGATTGGCCAGCCCAACCAGCGTGCCCGTTGTAAATCCCTCAATATACTAACGGAAAAGGTCCGTCGCCCGGACTTTTCCGTTAATAAGCTACAATCTCGCTATGTTAAAAGAGTTTAACATAGCGACACAGGTTTAAAAAGCAACGGAGATCTCCGTTGCTTTTTAAAGCTGTCTCGCTATGTTAAACTCCTTTAACATAGCGACACAGTAAAAAGCAACGGAGATCTTGCGATCTCCGTTGCTTTTTTTTTAAACCTGTCTCGCTATAATTAAATGGGTTTAACATAGCGAGACAGCTTTAAAATAAGTAACGGAGATCTCTGTTGCTTATTTTAAAGCTGTCTCGCTATGTTAAACCCATTTAATATAGCGAGACAGTAAAAAGCAACAGAGATCTTGCGTTCTCCGTTGCTTTTGCCCACAGCTCTGATGTACTGCGTAGGCATGCGCAGTACATCAGAACTACATGCGAATACCAGACAGCTGCGGAAGGGCAGCAAAGAGGCATTATACAATGCCATTATTTAAGAAAAGTAATTATTTCTTTTCTTAAATAATGTCATTATAATAATAACCACTTCTGGGTGTGGGTAATGATTTAACCACGGTTGTCTTTGTTTGGTCCTCGGGCCGCCTCGGGACCAAACCATGCCAACCGTGGTTAAATCCCGCATTACCCACACCCAGGCGTGGGTTATTGCTATAATCTTAATTATTCTCTGGTAATGATTTATGCCACAGAAATCAGTTTGCTCTAACTGTTGTTATTATATATATATATATATATATATATATATATATATATATATATATATATATATTAGATTTAAATCTTTTCCAGTATAATAAAAACACTGTTTTGATGACAATACTTAATTTTTGGTAGTGATAGGGTCAAAGGTGCATTACTATTGGATGACATATCTGGGAATATTTAGGTTATTTCATATTGTTTTTTCAAACACTATGCAGTACTTATTAAGGAGGTCTTAAAGGCTAATGTTTTTTCTTACTTGCTAAGTCAGTTTTAGTTGCCCTTATTCTTATATGTTCTTCTCTTTCAGAAATGATGGTTAGGTGGTTAAGCACTTGAGTAGTTCTGAAAGGGTTAAGTGCTACAAATGTATCAACAAATCCTATAAATCTGATGTGTCTTGCCTATTATGCTATGGAGAAGGAAACCGCTAGAATAAGATTTAGTCAAACAGTAATAGAAGAGAAAAGGTCTGGTTAATTGTTTCCTGGAATGTAAATGGGTTACATAACAAGCAAAAAAGAAAATTACTAATGCATTTAGCATTTAAATCTGAAGCTACTGTACTCTTTCTTCAAGAAAAGTATATATTAAAGAATGACTGGGACAAACAAAAGGAGAAAAAATGGATAAAAAATATCTGTGCATCAGGATAAAATACTAATTCTAAGGGAGTAGTTATTCTAATTAAAAACTCTTTCCATAATCCAATTGTTATGCAGAAATCAGATATTAATGGTAGGTGGTGCCTTTTTACATCCTCAAATCTACATTTCAAAAACCTGTTTTGTTTTTGAACTTATATGGCCCGTGTACAAAACAACAAGATTTTATTTTTGAAATCTACAATTTACTGGATAGTTTCCCTATCCTTATATCTTAGTTGGTGATTGCTACACAGTAATAGACCCATTAGTAAACAGATCCAGTAGTTGTAATACATATAATAATCAAGCTTCACTTGCTTTAGCTGACCTAATGTCTGACTTTAATCTTATTGACCCTTCTTCATTAGTTGGTAATATACCATTAAAATATAAATTTGCATACTACTCAAAATGCTATAAATCATGGTCAAGGATTGATTTCTTTCTGATTTCAAAAGCCCTCCTGAAGGGAGAAGTTAAGTATTCATTGGAACAAAGATTTATTTTGGACTATTCCAAAATTACATTAAAACCTGAGTGGTCAAATATAGTTAACTCAAAAGGTTTAGGATGGAATTGGTCTTTGAATCCCAATTTATTGGACAAGGAAGATGTGGTTTAAGAAATAACAGATATTTTAGAAGAATTAGGTAGAAATCTAATAAAACTCAATCCCCCGGATTCATGAAGCTCGGCGCAAAGCCGGTGCAAGGCCTGCGCCGGCCGTGCGGCGTATAAATGGTGTAGTAGCACCATATGCATATTAATGAAGGTGCGCCGCTACCACATCCACGTGCATAGGACTCGTGCGTGAGTGAATGGGGCGTTACTAAGCTGCGCCCGGAGGCGTGTCAATGTCGGCTGGCGATGAGCAACCTAAACTGCTGAATATTATAGCCTGCCTGCAATAGTAATCGCACCTATCAGTGTCCGTGGATAATGAAACGTATGCAAAGCATGCAAGACAGTTCCCGGCCACACAAAATGGAGAACAAAACAGAAATGCACGCAACATAATATGAGTTTCTGTCCATGGAACAAATGACATTTAACATTGTGTGTCCGTAATGTACTGCACTGTCAGAAGTTATACCCAGTGGAAGTGAAGCACATCATGTCAGCGCGCCGCCAATACACACGTCTAGCCCCATGGGTATGGTAACCAGCAGTCCCACAGTGGTAGTGATAGTACACAGCAGGGCAGTTGTGGCTATATAACAACCGTAAAGAAACCTGACAGTCCATATTGTATACCAAACACACACAAACATATGTATATTAAAATGTGCTATACACATGAACAGGAATGTAACCGTCACATACACATAGGATGCTATATGCGGAACCGGGATATCCAAAAGTAGAACCCATGCATGCAAATGCAATACGCAACAACCACTGTATAGCACATAACCCGCACCCATGTCCGAATGTCCACCAAATCCAGCTACCAGCCTTGCGCATCTGTACACCTACACATAGCGGGCATGCCCCATATGTAGTAGGAAGTATCGTCCTAGGCAGTGTCCGGATTGCAAATATGTATCCCACGTTTGTAAACATCCCATCACAGGTACGTAAATCCAAATGCCCGCGCGTTAATGTTACGGCAAAATGTGTGTACATCCCGCGTGGGATAAGTAACCTGTTGAAACCTCAGAGTTGTTTACACTCCACAGTGTCCATTACTGTACACATCTGGACAAAACATGTATGTGTAGTCACAGTACTGTTCAGTATCTACACAGAAATGCAATTCATACTACGCAGGATGGAACAGCTGTCCACCATGCAGGTCACCCCACTAGGGTTGCCACCTGTTCAGATGGCCAAGGTGGGACATCCCTTGTAGAAATGTGAGAATTTGAAGGATAAAACATACCTCCGGCCTGTGCAAAGTACAGAATTACACGTGTATGCTAAGATAAAAGCTAATGCCATAGCATTTGAATAGCTTATGCTATCCCAAATAATAGTTATGTGTACCAGATACAAAATACCTGTATCATGCAACTAGTACAGAAATGAAGAAATATATTATTGTCTTAAAATCACAGGACATTTGCCATGTCTTAGCCACAACTGTCCAAAGTGGGACCTCCCCTCGCAAAGAGGAACAAGTGGTAACCCTACTCCCCACTGAATTATCGACAGTATATATTCAACTCAATCACATACCAACACCACCTCTCAACCTATTACAGCAACAAAACCTGGACAAAGCCTAAAAGGATGGGTGGACAAATAGGGACAGATGTAATTACTGCTCTCACAAGCTTCGAAAGTTCAAGGAATAATAGTATGTACATAAGCAGGAAATGTTGTGAAGGATGTGGGGTAGTCCCCAGTATTACAGAGGTCCGTACATATATACTGTAACAAGCCGTCACATGTTGACTGTACTACTGCATACCCGTAGTTAATTCATAGTTAAGTCATGTGCAAAATAATAACCCTCATAAGAATGAATACAGGAAATAGTCAAATGTGAATGGGAACACCACTCACCGTGGATTATGTATCGTAACCGCCCCCACCCATATTATGTATTGCCAACATCATAAACTGCTGACAGGTGCCCAAACACCTGTGTCTGTAAACACAGATTAAATGTTTAAAATGGACAAATCCTGTCCATGTGCTTTGTCTGACATTTGAACATGGTCGGGGCAGTTCCGTTCACCAGGCGGACAAGCCTAAACCCAGATCACTACATGAACACCCTGACAATTAAAGACCTGTATGTGTCAGGACTATAAGCCTTTGGGTTCTGAATATCCCTGCAGTGATGAAATATGCAGCATGGGTCCAGAGCAGTAGGGAATAGGGAATGTGTAACATGTAGTACCGCATTTTTCCCAGCAGGAGAATGGATGCCTGTGACGTAAGTGAAGCGGTGAGGCATATGTTAATGTAGCTATGTACTATGGGTATGCATATAAATGAGTCAGAACACCAAACGTATAGTGGTTACAGCATCCGGCCAACGTGAATGCAGTCCCGGTTGAACAACAACTACAGCACATATAATGTGAAAGTGTAATGAATGCGTCTGTGCTGTACAGACAGTTAAATAAGTAAAGGTGAACGTGTGTTTCGCAAACGACCGTTAACCGTATTACAGATAATTACTGGTACTGTCACAAGTAATAAAGCCCATGTAAGCACAAAGACTTAGTAAGCATATGTAACCCACAATAAGGATATGCATGCGCACCTGTGCGTAACCCACAATAAGGAAATGCAAGTGCGCCTGTGCGTGTGTGATCCGCTCACAGCATAGTAAATGAATGCTGTTTCCCCCATGTTAGTTATACATGGCTTAAACCTGTTAACCTCATAAAGTATGAAACCGGACCATTGCAGGACTCCAAAAATTGAATCTTACGTAGTGTCAACCGACATTGACGCAAAAGAAGTGACCGCAGCAAATACGAAATAGCTGTACATGCAACAGTATCAGGTGCAAGGGTGACGACACATGTGTCGATAGAATGTATGATGTACGAACTGATATCCGGAGAGTGGGGATTGCATATAAGTGTCTCCACACTTCAGTACCGCACACATTAAACATGTGTAATGGGTACTGTAGAGGGTTGTCAGGTATAGGAATCATGGGTATGCAGAAATGGGCCTAGGTGTTGTTTGGCAGGGATTTCGTAGGCCCGCCCCGTGGGAGTGATGTGGGTATAGCACACACCTATACTCTCAATAATGGAGCAAACCATCCACTGGATATTGCGGAAACCATTTTGGCAATATGTAGGGCCCTATATCAGTGTCATGTAGGCGATTATCATGGATGGACATGCGTATGACCACGATGGTACCCATAACTGGCAAACTGTCAGAATAACACAGCTGCACTAAGGCATAGTACATGAAATACAAATAGGGACTATATTAGATATACCCCAGACAAAGTCAGAACGTCGTGAGAATACTGGCGTACCCATGAATATGGATGTTATGAGTGTTACTAATCATGTAATGGAAATGTCAGTCACTATTATCTACCGCACAGTCCGTAATGCCTTGCCAGCAATTTACCAGAAAGGCACATCACTATGACAAATGTAACAAGGTCAAACGTCAGGGCATTTACCCATAATGTGTACAGGTTAGGGGTATGAAGGTAACCTGTCCAAAATACATGTACAGAACTAGTGATACTAGATGGACAGGTGAGAAGAAAGACATCAGGACAAATGAGAAAACATGTACAAGACACACGCATGTACTCCGACAAATGTGAATGACAACGTATGCCCTGTGAATGTCAATGTGGAAGGTTAATAGACACAAAAGTAATGTGTCCCTCAGGGTGTCATGCAGTGTCACCGTAACAATGTCCAGTCCCCCAGACAAGTACGTGAGCTCTGCCACTGACGGAAAGCGCAAATACCGGCGCACACATACGGTACATGATAGACCAATTAGTGTGGATAAGCAGCTGTTGGCCTGTGTGAGGAATACAACAGTCTGGGTGGGTGTGTCCTGCAATATAAATGTAATGGCATGTGGCCTGTGATGCCACCATACAGTGTGTGTATTGGTGTCAGTAAGTTGATATTTTGTTACAGACACATACTCCGCAACTGTACAGATTTACGCAGAATATGCAGAGTTCTGCCTCATATGTTTGGTGTGTTCCACGTAACAACAGTAACATTCTGGCACTTTCATGATAACTGAAGACATGAAATAATGACAAACATGTGAGTAAGACACCAAATCCGACAGAAAAGCCATACTAATGCAAAACCTATTATTGTGTCAACTATCTACGTTTGTAAGAGCAACATGTCAATACTGCCCCTATGTGTCCCACTATCAGATAAGGCCTTGTCCAGTAACTTGCTCTAGGAGGTGGAGTGGTATGAACAGAAACAGATCCATGTGTGAGGAAACAGCAATATCAACTGCAGGATAACGCAGAAGGTATGAAATGCGCTGCAGTAGGACATGCAGTACTGTCCACAGGTATGTGCTGACATGTCAAATGACACAGCAGTCTACATGAAGAACCTATAGGGTTGTCACCTTTACAAATGATGATAGTGGGACATACCCAGAGCCATGCACACAGCACAAATAGACATACACACATCAAACTAGGCCATGATACATGAAGCCTCCGGTGTGTACGAGTACAGTGAGAGTAGAGCAAGGATAGATGTCTGCCAAGATATACAGCGAACGGCTGTAAGGGTGTGTAACACCGCCCGTAACACGGATGTTGCATGGACAGTGTTGGGAGTTGCAACATACCACACTAGTATGTGACAAATATGCGATACATGAAACAGTCAGCTGTCCATGCAAGAGCAGAGTTATGGGCAGAAAATAGATTATAGATATATATATATATATATATATAGAGAGAGAGAGAGAGATACAGACATACACACCCACACACACACACATGTGGCAGGGCTGGTAATCGAACCTACACATGACTACCCTATCACACTACAGCATGACGCATTTACAGAACATGCTACTGAGATTACTAAACACAGCAGACACACAGGCATTCTACTAGGTGTGTGTCAACATCCGCAAAGACAAAGATGTCAGCAGGATACATCTGTGTTGCGAAGCATCTAAAAGCATAACCTGAGTCCCCAGGCGGACGGGAGCATGCACACACACACACATACACACATCTGGCAGGCCTGGGAATCAAACTTACACCTAACTACCTTATCACACTACAGCATGACGCATTTACAGAATGTGCTACCGAGACTACTGAACACAGCACTCCCAAAGGCATACTTCTAGGTGGGTGACATCATCCGCAAAGGCAAAGACGCCAATAGGGAATGTATGTGTTGTGAGGCATCTAAAAGCTTTACTGTGTCCCCAGGCAGCTGGAAACACACACACACACACATTTGGAAGGGCCGGAAGTTGAACACACACCTACTTACTCTAACACACTAGAGTATTACGCATTTACAGAACGCACTACCGAGATTACTGAACACAGCACTCCCAGAGGCATACTTCTAGGTGGGTGACATCATCCACAAAGGCAAAGACGCCGATAGGGAATGTATGTGTTGTGAGGCATCTAAAAGCATTACTGTGTCTCCAGACAGCTGGAAACACACACACACACTTGGAAGGGCCGGGAGTTGAACAGACACCTACCTACTCTAGCACACTACAGCATTACACATTTACAGAACGCGCTACCGAGATTACTGAACACAGCACTCCCAGAGGCATACTTCTAGGTGGGTGACATCATCCGCAAAGGCAAAGACGCCGATAGGGAATGTATGTGTTGTGAGGCATCTAAAAGCATTACTGTGTTCCCAGGCAGCTGGAAACACACACACACACACTTGGAAAGGCCGGGAGTTGAACACACACTTACCTACTCTAACACACTACAGTATTACACATTTACAGAACGCGCTACCGAGATTACTGAACACAGCACTCCCAGAGGCATACTTCTAGGTGGGTGACATCATCCGCAAAGGCAAAGATGCCGATAGGGAATGTATGTGTTGTGAGGCATCTAAAAGCATTACTGTGTACACAGGCAGCTGGAAACACACACACACTTGGAAGGGCTGGGAGTTGAACACACACCTACCTACTCTAACACACTACAGCATTACGCATTTACAGAACGCACTACCGAGATTACTGAACACAGTACTCCCAGAGGCATACTTCTAGGTGGGTGACATCATCCGCAAAGGCAAAGACGCCGATAGGGAATGTATGTGTTGTGAGGCATCTAAATGCTTTATTGTGTCCCCAGGCAGCTGGAAACACACACACACACACTTGGAAGGGCCGGGAGTTTAACACACACCTACCTACTCTAGCACACTACAGCATTACACAACGCACTACCGAGATTACTGAACACGGCACTCCCAGAGGCATACTTCTAGGTGGGTGACATCATCCACAAAGGCAAAGACGCCGATAGGGAATGTATGTGTTGTGAGGCATCTAAAAGCATTACTGTGCCCCAGGCAGCTGGAAGCACACACACACACACACACTTGGAAGGGCTGGGAGTTGACCACACACCTACCTATTCTAACACACTACAGCATTATGCATTTATAGAACGCGCTATCGGGATTACTGAACACAGCACTCCCAGAGGCATACTTCTAGGTGGGTGACATCATCCACAAAGGCAAAGACGCTGATAGGGAATGTATGTGTTGTGAGGCATCTAAATGCTTTACTGTGTCCCCAGGCAGCTGGAAACACACACACTTGGAAGGGCTGAGAGTTGAACACACACCTACCTACTCTAACACACTACAGCATTACGCATTTACAGAACGCGCTACCGAGATTACTGAAGACAGCACTCCCAGAGGCATACTTCTAGGTGGGTGACATCATCCGCAAAGGCAAAGACGCAGATAGGGAATGTATGTGTTGTGAGGCATCTAAAAGCATTACTGTGTCCCCAGGCAGCTGGAAACACACACACACACACACACACACACACACACACACACACACACACACACACACACACACACTTGGAAGGGCCGGGAGTTGAACACACACCTACCTACTCTAACACACTACAGCATTACGCACTACCAAGATTACTGAACACAGCACTCCCAGAGGCATACTTCTAGGTGGGTGACATCATCCGCAAAGGCAAAGATGCCGATAGGGAATGTATGTGTTGTGAGGCATTTAAAAGCTTTACTGTCTCCCCAGGCAGCTGGAAACACACACACACACACTTGGAAGGGCCGGGAGGTGAACACACACCAACCTACTCTAACACACTACAGCATTACGCACTACCAAGATTACTGAACACAGCACTCCCAGAGGCATACTTCTAGGTGGGTGACATCATCCGCAAAGGCAAAGACACCGATAGGGAATGTATGTGTTGTGAGGCATCTAAAAGCATTACTGTGTCCCCAGGCAGCTGGAAACACACACACTTGGAAGGGCCAGGAGTTGAACACACACCTACCTACTCTAACACACTACAGCATTACGCATTTACAGAACGCGCTACCAAGATTACTGAACACAGCACTCCCAGAGGCATACTTCTAGGTGGGTGACATCATCCGCAAAGGCAAAGACGCCGATAGGGAATGTATGTGTCGTGAGGCATCTAAAAGCATTACTGTGTCCCCAGGCAACTGGAAACACACACACACACTTAGAAGGGCCGGGAGTTGAACACACACCTACCTACTCTAACACACTACAGCATTACGCACTTACAGAGCGCGCTACCGAGATTACTGAACACAGCACTCCCAGAGGCATACTTCTAGGTGGGTGACATCATCCGCAAAGGCAAAGATGCAGATAGGGAATGTTTAGAGTGTGAGCGGTCTGAAAGCATATTACCGTCCCAAGGTAGACGTACACAAACACGCCAGTGCTGTCAACGGGCCAAGTAAATATCTACGGAGCACAACAACACTGAATAGATATGGGATGCGCCACAGACAGTACACCCTTCGAGAGAGCAACAAGTGTGTTCAATGTAGGCATCCATCGTGACATTGAAATTGGACATCTGGTGCCTGGATGACCACCATGGCTATACAGGATGTCAGTGGCCATGCGCACATGCTTAGTATCACACGTCTGTTTGGAATGTACTGTGTGTCCATCTACACAATGGTGTACTGGGCATGCTCACACACTTAGCTGTTGCAAAGTGCCAACTTGCATGCACACGGAGTCTAATCACGGAAGGGCGCAGTGTGGAATGTACTGTGTGTCCATCTACACAACGGTGTACTGGGCATGCTCACACACTTAGCAGTTGCAAAGGGCCATCTTGCATGCACATGGATTCTAATCACGGAGGGGCGCAGTGTGGAATGTACTGTGCGTCCATCTACACAATGGCGTACTGGGCATGCTCACACACTTAGCTGTTGCAAAGGGCCATCTTGCATGCACACAGAGTCTAATCACGGAGGGGCACAGTGTGGAATGTACTGTGTGTCCATCTACGCAACGGCGTACTGGGAATGCTCACACACTTAGCTGTTGCAAAGGGCAATCTTGCATGCAGATGGAGTGTACACACAGAAGGGCACAGTAAGGTATAACTGCCCTCACGCACAGGGCGGTCACACATGCAGTGACCTGTACACACACAGCTGCCATCACAGCTGTCACAGGTACAGGTCACACACGAACACACTGCAGTGTACACTGTAGCTGTCAAGTCAGCACCATGTTGTTGGTGCAGCACTACACAGCCTTACGATCCAACAACACCATGTGACACATGACCACTGGGCTGTACAGTGGTGTATACCAGCTGTGCAGAGTACACACGTACCAACAGTGATCCAACAGGTGTTATGCATTGCAATGATACCAGTATACATGAACAGGTTGGCTCAAGACATACCATGGCCTTTACACAGCTGTGACACCTGAACACACGTCTGGGTATGTCATACATGTGATTGTGTGGATGTGTGCATGGACTGCACACACAACACATACATACATGGCCTTTGATGTACCTCGTGCATAACACTGGCCTAATCAATGCTACACACGCGAATTGAATGTGGGCCCATGTCTGTTGAATGCTTACACTATAGGGGGTAGCAGTGTTGACCGGGACACATGCCCTTGTACTGGTCGCCTTTGACACCCGTGATATCATACCGCAGTCCATGTGTTATGTATGTCAACACACATGTCCAACAATAGCAATGCATACAAACATGGCAACAGGAGACACATGTGACATCTGTACTGTGCATGCAGCAAACATGCATGTGCAGTGGCCGATGTCCGTAACATAGTTGCACCTACCTACGACATGCAGATGCAATGCAGACCCATCATTGACATCTGTATATGGTGACATACAAACAGCACGTATGGAGGGATGTGTGTACATAATGTGGTGAACCACCTGTCTAGATGTATGTGTGCAGGGGGTGGCTCACAGTTGTGTCACACACCATCCTATCATGCCATGTGCTAACTGTACGCTATGTCGCTGTTACGTGACGGTGCTGACATAATGCATACACAGCGGTCAGGTGTTAACAACTATATGTCATATGGCACCTGTAACACCTACAACCTCGTGTGTATATAGCAGCACATTTGCCAGATATAGCGTTGGTACACATAATGCAATCAATACCGCTGCATGTCTATCAAACGTGTCATCATATGGCTGGTGTATCATTCCCAGCACTGCCATGTGTGTCCGAATGTGTAACCAGGGATGCCACATATCGTGGGGAATATGTCTCAGTTGCTACACATCCCTGTACACCATTGTAGAGAACTGTACATACATCAGTGTGGGAAGCATGACGTTCACCGGTGAGGTGCATCACACACATCGGCTGTCCATATACACATGTGTGGTCACCACAGTGTGTGTGTGTCTGTATGTATGTCTGGTGCTTGGTGTGAGTGTGTATGCTAATATACAGTGGGAAATTATCACTGGCCCCACGTGTTGGCTAACCCGTAATGGTGATGCATTGCACAACCCTGTTGATGCCATAGGTCCCAGCCATACTGGCTACCTGTGCATGTCCCTTCTCTGTGACATGTCGTGTGGGTGCATAGTACTGTGAGGGTGATGACCACAAAGGCAAGGGTCCCCAGCTGCACACTATGGGGTGTGCGTTATAGTGGTGTACACCCCGTGACTGCGGCCATGTTCATGTACTGTTACAGGGTCCTACTGCTGCACAGTGTGGCCTCCAGCTACCAAGTGACACCTCACATCATCATTGGCCAGGCCGCTGTGTACAACCCTGCACCATGTCACCATACCTGTAATGTGTCCTGCTATGTATGTCACGTCTCTGTCCAGTGTAGTCTGTGGCACCGACCACATACGTCAGGTGCAGTATATGTGCGGACATCTGTGTCATGTTTGTGTGTCCAACAGTCAGGATGAAGGTACATGTAGCATGCTGATATTGCCAGATGTGCCTGTGTGTACTCCACAGTTACACATGGGGGACTGCAAACACTGCTACCTGTAGGCACATGCAAGTACACCATAGGAGGGAACCAGGGTATCACAACCAACATGGTGCTACAGATGTAACCGAGACACATACCGTGAACACATCACAATGCATGCTGCACCTGCACTACATGGTGTGACTGGTGCATGTTGACAGTACACAACCTATGTCACATACACAACTCAGTATTCACACACAACCACTGCAACATACACATCCCTCACTATGCATACACAGGTATTACATACACCTCTCACTATGCTGTTCACCCTGTGCATCAGAATATTTGTGCATAACCCTGCACCGATGGTGTCGATGACAGGGATGCGGCACAGGCTTCATCATATACACAGGGTGATATGTTTGCCAGGGGCATAGGCTGCACACAACCACTGCAACATACACATCCCTCACTATGCATACACAGGTATTACATACACCTCTCACTATGCTGTTCACCCTGTGCATCAGAATATTTGTGCATAACCCTGCACCGATGGTGTGGATGACAGGGATGCGGCACAGGCTTCATCATATTCACAGGGTGATATGTTTGCCAGGGGCATAGGCTGCACCAATGGATAACATCATGTGTGTGTGTGTAAGGGCCAGTGAGTTGACTGGACATGTCTGTGCAGAATGCATGTGGATGTTGTGAAGCCCTACAGTTGTGTTTGCTGTGTGCGTGTATGTGTGTACACAGTTCTGCCATTTGTGATGCCTACACGGGGTATAATTGACAGCCCCAGATTGTACAGTGCAGGTTGTACAGCTCACTGTGTCTGTCCACGGCCACGTGACCTGTGCCTGTCTGGGGTTGCACGGGCACTACCAGATGGAGGTACAGAGTGGCTACTGTCCGACGACACATGTTCGCTGGAAATGTGTCCCCGCTGAGACCGTCCAGGGCCATGTCCACGTGGCCTGCTGTGTCCTGGTGTTGACAGCGCAGCAGCAGCTACACTGCTACTGCTACCGGCACTATGGGAGCGGGCATGTGAGGTGGCACGCTCATGTCGACCTACACTAGGTGGTGTTGCTGGCCTACGTCCACGTGGCCTACGCCTCACTCCTACCAGGTGTTCCAGCACAGACAGCTCCCGCTCGTGGATTGCCATGCCTCGGTCAAGGATTCCGACCATTTCACCTAGTCGCCTATCCAGAACATTAGCAATCTGCTGTTGAGCATTTGCCAATGCCTGGATGTTGTCATTTAGGGTATGGATAGCAGCCCTCTGCAGCCTCTGCCCTTCTCTGTTCTGCCATTCAGCACGTCCCTGTGCCGCCATTTCAGTCTGGAACATGCATCTGGTGATACCAGCTGCTGCTCTCTGTCCTGCAGGTGCATGTCTGCCAGAGGTCCTCCTACGAGCAGCACCGGCCACATGCCTGTGTGGCACATCTGCAGTCATTACACTGACAATATGGTGTGTAGACACACCTTCTGTAGCCACCACACGTTCCTGTTCCACACCAACAGACGCTGCCTGTCCTTCCTCTATGGCCACCGGTGATGTGGTATGTGTTGGCAGCATAACTGCGTGCGGGGAAGAGGGGGACATAGCTGGGATGGTAACCATTGGCACAGATTCAGCCCCTGACAACCCTGCCTGCACCACATGCATATGTTCATCACCGGTAGTATCTGTGGGGACACTAACATCAGATGGACCGCAGGAGGGTAACACACCTACATCACTTGTGAATGCAAAGAAATACTGTAAAGTACAATAGACACACACACACACACAGACACACACAGACACACAGACACACCATGCATGTGATTTGTCAGATGGCATGCAGCATGCTTGCAATAGAGCAGAGGGCATGCAGCTCAGACATTAATAGTGTTAGTAAGCATACCTCCCTGGGGTGCACACTACAGCAAGCAGGTGTCATATCAGTAGCCATGCAGTTCACACAATCATGGTAGTATGCATGCATCCTCGTGATACACCATGTGGCCCAGAACAGGATAACAGTACACATGGCTGACGTGACCTTAACATGTAATTTGCTGACATGTGCATTAACATGCATACATGTTTGACACAATGGTGTCCTGACACATGTACAGCATCATAATGGGCTTCACATTGCAGTGTTGTGTGTATGCCCTACAGATAGAATGCATGTTTAGCAAATGTGCATGAGCATGGGAGGGTAGTGTGAGCTGTCTACATTGCTATACAGTGTGAAGTACAGACACTGTGGCGTTGTATGGCAACATGAGGCATGTATGTTGCTGTAGAATGCATAATATGTACACATTGCATAGCCATAACTGCAACACAGTCGTGATGTTCGACAGATCGTATATGGTAGACCAGTGACACCTCCAGTAGCTGTGCACAGGCTTTTAGGTTGTCCACTGTACCACATCAACTGTATAATCGGTCAACTAAGGCTATAATTGGACCATGTGTGGACAATGTGCAACAGGGTGTATACACATCCCATGTACTGTGTGGCTACATGTCTCTGGCCATCCCCCATGGTCATGTGTGCACATTTGGTGGCCAACTGTGTGTGATAGGCATCTTCTCCACATGTCTGTGTGGTCCCATATGACATACACCCATACATGTCAGATATGTCACATTCCACAGGTCTATGCAGACAACAGGTTGTATGTTTGGTATGTGGGGTATAGGTCATGTGATAGTGTGACAATATTGCAGACAGAACACTACATGTCTGGGACATGTCAGGTGGCACATCACAATGTGTGCACCCGATGCAGGGGCATATGACACAATGGTGACACTTGTGGGCTGCCCATATCACAGCTCACTGTGTGGTACTGTGTGCGTACTACACATGTTGTTCCAATGCATACTACATATGCCTCCATTGTAGAACACCTCCACTGTTGTATGCACAGCTGACCACACATGTCGCAATGACAAGTACTGTGGTTTCAAGTCTGTGTATCATTACGTGTGAATATATTGCACATGGTTGGCATGTCTGGAACAAACATCAGGTGTGCAAGTGTTAACTGGCCACATGGCAAATAGATCTACACTGTAACATGCCTGATACTGATGACAGTCTCACCTGCAATGGACCCATGTCTGTACGGCACGCCAGAGGTACCTGTATAGGGGTGACACACCAGTATGAACATTATCCATGACTGTATGACAGCCACAGGTTGCACTGTGCATGTGCACACATTCACCTGTGTAATAGCATATAGTATGCACATGTGTGCATACACAACGTAGCATACTGTAGTATGCAGCATGTGTGTCCACATACCTGGCATATGTTGTTACTTTACATTATGTACAGTGACACATGCAACTACATGGGATATAATAGCCATATGTGCATTACTGACTTACCAGGCAACTCCAGGCTCATTGGTTGGGAGACACCCACCTCCACGATGGCAGCTAGTGTTTCTGGATGCTGTTCCCTGGGTGTCCCCAGACTGGCCAGTAGCTCCTCGGTGTGTGTGAGTGGGGACTGGGTTGGTGGCCCACCACCTGTTCCACCTTGTTCCCTGGTGATTGCAGTGGCATGCTGTTTTGCATGTCGTATCAGGTCCATGTAGTGTCTGCGCACCTGCTGGTAGGTGCGGTTACGACCACCCACATCGTTCACCCTCCTGCGTAGATCCTGCCACAGGTCATCCCGCTGCTGGGCATGCTGTGGCACATGGCTGAACAACGAGTCATAGTTGTCATGGAGCTGTGGGATGAGGACATCATCCTCCTGGCGGGTGTATGCTGGGAGGCGTGTACGGGGCATTATCTGTAAAACATAATGATGGTGACAGGTAACAGTCTCAGAGATGTACAGAGATACTGCTGCACATACATTTCTATGACATCTACTGCATCTGCACAGTTATCTTTGCAAAGCACCATGACACTGACACGACTAAGTGTTTGTGTCACACATGTCACACCCATTATGCATTGGATATCATCACCATATATGTGTGTCACCTCATTACAGTGTTCATACTCCATGTAAATGCTGTCTTGCTGTGGGCATGTCTATTTGCCTGCACTTGTGTTCTTACCTATTTGCACATGCCTCGATGTGTCCACGGTGCTACTGTTGACCTGGATTCTGTGTATATGTCACATATCAACACAGACACAGCCGGAATGGACTTGAGCAGTGACAATGCACACATACACATGGACACCTGTACATGCATGTGTTTTGCCATATACATCTACACAGCACTGTACAACTGTTCAACATCCTGACATGGATCGCCTGTATTACACATGTGATAGACATGGGACAATGGATAAGTCAGATGACATTCGCAGGGATGGTCATCAACCATAGCATGTGCGGGCATGGTTTCCACGCTGTTACAGATGGCCATTGTGCCACCGCAAGCTGCATCAGTGCCACATTACTGATCCAGTACATCTACCATGCGGCCGTCACACCATGTATGACTGGGATGACATCTGCAGCTTTGATGGACAGGGTTGCATGGTATGGTGGGAGTATGTCACATATATGGCACAGGGATCTGTCCAGCCTGTGGCGATCCTAGTATTAGGACGGTGGCTGACAATGACATATGTCATATAGATCAGGATATGGACATGTAGCATGTCCATCATCATGGTGTAGCAAATGTCCTTCTGCAAGTTAGACGGCATGCTGCATAGTGGAGGTGTGGATTGTGAAGGCTGTTATCGCACATCCATGCATAGCCATTACCCCTTACAGGTGGTATGTGATCCAATATTGGTCACCACAGTGCTGAATATGCCTGGCCACTGATCTCCGTGCTCATGGATGGCACCCTGACATGACATGGGTACCTCAGATGACTACCTAAGGGGCCTGGAGACATCACCATGTCGGGGGTGCACTGCACAGCACCATCCCTTACACAGTGTCCATAATGTTGACCACAGCCTAGGTAGCAGTTTATGGGTACAGGGATGTTCACCTAGCGGTAACACTGCTGGTATCATCCATCAGACTGTGCACATATGTCACACACCTCACACACACAGCCCGTTCTGTATGTTGTTCACAACACTGACACAGCTAAACTGATAGGTCATGGCCATTCACAGCCTTACATACACAGATGCCTAACGTTTGTGTGTGTGGTATGGGCTACAATGAGGGTGGGGTACAACACATTAACCTTGTTCTACTGTATCTGGCACAGATGTGCTGTGCACATGTCACTCTTGCACCTTTTGTAGTTGTGGGTCTGTCAACAGGCCACTGGTGGAACACACCTGTGACATGCAAAGGTATTTGTAATCAAATATCCGTGCTATCTTGTACATCTGTACTGCTAACATCTACAGTGCTAATGGTTCATGGGCATGCACACCATACTCAGCAGGGTTATAGTGCCGTGCCACCCTAAATGACTGTCATCACCACTTGTGGGTTGATATTATCCAACACCCTATCTGTATTGTATGGTCATGCTAGGCACTTGTTCAGAACATGTGAGCATGTCATGAGCTAATGATTACTATAGTGCCCATTCCACACCATTTCCCACAGGTACACTGGCTGTCCTACACTTCCCAGCTTGCTTAAGGTACGACAGCTGTTGTACATACGTAACACACATATCCTGTGGGACATGGTTCTATATGCAGGCATGTCCAACTGTCACGTACCAGTGCTACTGCCTGTCTATATGAGGGATATGTCGTACATGTGGCAATAGAGCAATTGTCTTGTGTACACATTCAATGCTCACTTCCCAACATATGGCACTACAGCCTGTGGGGGATGCACGTCTGCAGCCGTGCTGGGCCCATAGCTCTCAGGTGTACCTCATTACGGGGAACGTACCTCATTTGGGGTTCTAAAAGGTGCATGTTCCTCAAGGTTCCACATTGGAAGGGTCTGTCACACATTCATTGTTGTACATAGTTTACCTGCTAGCCATGGCTAGATAGATGAGAATCATAGTAATTCATTGGAATATCTGTTTTATACATAAGACCAGCCTATTTTAGCCATCATATGCCCTTCCTAGTTGACGCTGTTAGTAAGCCAGTTGTAAGTGTTTCATGTTTCGCCCATTTGTCACACTGTATTAGGGCTAATGTTCCTCATTTTGGGGACAGGAGGCTGACAGCTATGGCTGGGGGTAATGCTGTCGGCAACCCTGACTGCACCTGACAGTCATTTGGGGATGTGTAACATTCGCAACACACCCCACCCATCACATAGTCTCACATAATCTACACCACTGGCCACACCTACGAGGACAACCTGTGCAGTATGTCTCCATACTCACTGTAGGCACCAGAGGTAGCCCCCATCATGGAAGACAACATCACCAGCTTATAGCCCACAGACTCATGTGTGCCCACCACATACAGCCAATAGTGTGTTATAACATTCACAGCACACCAGTCATAGCTGACTCTGTAGGATGTCACACTGCAGTTCCACACAGTAGGCTACACAAGGCGTAAGTCGCTTACATCTTGCTGTCGGGTAACTGCTTCTGCCACATAACCTATGCACCCATGCCACACCTCACCAGGTACGATATGTCTGTCATTCGCCATGTTAGTGTGACTGCCCTGTGATGCCACTTCACAGACTACGTGTGCAGGGACATGCAATAGCTCACCAGTCTTATAGCCCTGAGGGTGTGGGCCTAGCCCTGGGGAGCATTTTGCATTCATCCAGACATGATACCACTGTACAATGACCGACTGTGTCACTTCAACAGTTGCCTATGCTCCTATTGTCATTCCACAGGCATGTGGTATCTGTCCGCTATGACTGTCCTGGTCAAACACAATGCTGTGGCACAGATGACTTGCACCTGTCGGCCCTGGGAGTACAGCTCACATGCTAGGCTCTTGCTGCTGCTATACTGCCTGTCCTGCACAGTTTCCAATAACTGTCACTGGCAGGGCGGTAACTGGCATGCGCGACATGGGGATATGTGACACATTGCTTGCATCTTCCCCTGTGACGCACTCAGGCAAGGCACACCTTATAATGCACCACACCAACATCTCTGCAGTGACTGGGACCTGCCTGTAGGCTCTGCAGAGCACACCTGCAATGACAGGTTATAGACGTACCATACCTTTCAGGCACATACCTGGACCGGCACACCCACAGCTGAGGGGTTCCCATATCCCACTATGTTTTGCACACATCCTGGCAAGTTGCTTAGCACAATGCATCAGAGGTGCTCCACGTGCAACTAACTGTGTCCGGGACCGCTATACACATTGTAACAAGCGACAGAGTCAACATCATACCCCACGGGTAACATACCTTCTATGGTGGTATAGTGGACAGTGGGCCTCAGCTACTACTGATGTGTGACTGACACTACCCCACACTTCACTGGGATAGCCACTCATGTACCAACACATCCATGAGTCATACCCTCCACTCTGCTGGATCAACACATACACACCACCTCCAAGACCTACATTACCCTTGGCATGAATACTACCACCATGTGACTGGTGTTACACACCTGGGGTTATCCCCTCATTGGTGGATTCTGAACATATGCTAATCTACCTTGTTAGCCACATCCCGGAAACCCACCCATCACAGCATAGACAGTACATGTGTACTACTACACCTACTACAGACGTCTGCTGACAGTGGTTGTTAACATCATGACACCCATGCAGATGGACAATGCACATACAAATGCTGACACATACCCCAGTGCACTTAATTAGCATGTACACAACTGCATGGATCATGCTATTCCACACAGAGCCATGATGGTACACACCAGATAACAGACTCCACTCTGGTGGTCATGTTCCACGGACATATGATGTACAACAACAGGTGTAGGCTGTTGCACAGTGGTGTACATTCCCATGTGTGGGGTGGCTCACTGGTCAGCCGTGGTGGGGCCACAGGGTCCCTCATCACATACTCCAAGACTAGCTATGTAAACATGACTGCCACACATTCTGGGGTGTACCACCAGGCATTATGGTGGTATGTCAGTATTCGATGGCAACACCCACATCTGCTGTCACATACAACTGTCACTCAGGAACATTGCAGACCCAGGTATTGTTGGCAACATGCTGGAGGATGGATTCAATGCTGACAGTACACCCTCTCACTCACTACAGGGCCGCAATCCATACATGAACATTGTGGTGTCCCTGTGGTCACACCTACACAGTACTGACCTACACTCTATGTGTCCTGGGACACTGGCCCCATGTCACCTTCCAACGTCCCAGGCTGTGATGTCCACCAACCTCTGAATTACTTGTCTCCCCACTAGGCCACCATATTCAGTAATAGCCTTGTTTCAGACATTGTAGACCCTGAATGGCACACAGCAGCATTTATCACACTACACACAGGTGGCACCGCATTGCACAAGTGGGACTATAGTCCTACACACCTGACTGGACTGTTTTGCGTGGCTATGGGGCACATCATCAAGGACGTCATTCTCAGAGACATTGTTGGTCTCCCGTCCTCTGCTGCCACCCTGTTAAGGCCAGAGCATGGCCCCTACACATGGTGGACTCCTTTCATACAGTTACCAGGGCAGTTGCTGATGGTACGGGAGTCCACACATCCTACATTGTCCTCTCATTGCCTTTCAGCACCATTCCCCATTCTGGTATTGACAACATACACATCCACCTGCACATCATACCCTGTGTCTCAGGATGTTATGCTATGTGGCTCATGGACAGGACACACAGTGAGGCCAGCATACCATAGTACCTACTACATGTCAGATACTTTGGCATACCACAGTCCTCAGTCATAGGGCCCCTCATGTTAAGTTTATGCTTCCCTGCTTAACAGGCTGGCACAGGGGACTTTCCCTGCCTAGCTTTAGAACCCCTACATTCCGAGCGCCATGATTGCTCCACCAGCTGATACTGACTCCAACCATACGGGTGTTGCTGTGACAGATACATAATATGACTATCATGGCATCAAGCTGCATAACACAAGGTGCATGCACATCACCTTTGCATTACACCATTTACCCACTGACTATCACATGGATGGTAGTCCCCTACATACATATTACATTGTACATGTTTGCAGTACACACATATGTCGCACCCACTCCTGTGGTTACTGTATTGCCACTGTGGTGTGGATATCTTCCTACGTGGCCACACCTATCTGTACTGGGTGTGTAACTGGTAAATAGGCACCCATTGTACCTCTGAACTCAAGACATCTACACACATTCAAGGGTACACCACCCCATTTAGGGTGCACCTTACACAACAGCTACAGCTTTACATGCCACAACATTAACACGCCATGACGTTTACTGAGCTCCGACAGTTTAAATATGCGGCTGCACTACGGGCACCACATCTGTACACATTTGCATACTACATACTCAGGGGTGACCTCTGCTGATCAGACAGGGCCCATGTCCACAACATTATTGATGGATATACTCCTCATACGCAACATAAGCAGAGGCCACTGTGAGCAACATGCTCATGGATATGTGCACACACACCACAATGAGTGGGATGTGCTTCTGGGTTACATTCCCAAACAGGACACTCACCATGCTGTGGAACATAAGTCCTCTGTACATCACGCAGGGACACTCAGTAGCATTGTTCATGTGATACCTCCCTTGGTGGTTGGGAGACACATGTAGGCCTGGGATCACTGCAGTGGCTGTACTGTGCAGTGGCGCAGGTGACACCTGGCTCTGCTCTTCACAGGACACTACCCTGGAGAGGTGCCACTAGTGTGAACACTGTAGTTGTGCTTACACATGGACTTGACAGACTGCATAGTACCCCACTATGCACCTGTGCAGCTATTACATCTCCTTTGTGCATGGTTACTTAGTAGCCCTTCCATTTAGATTAGCTATCATGCTATTACTATGCCCCATACCTACAGGCTGATGTATCCTGTTATTGTACATACCAATAGACGATACGTGTGGTATGCATGATATGCCTGTTATGCTGTGTAGAATATCTGTCATATCTACCTATAATACTATACATTACACATATTTCACATAGTATCCCATAATGCAAAGCATACTTGCTCAGCGGGACCACCTTACATATGTCATTAACGTTATTTACCCATACACATGCGTGCTGTGACAGTATATCAACATATACTATCCCCTGCTATGGCACGTCCTTGTTGGACATACCCTACCACTGACAGCGGGTTGTATGGCATTGTTCTGTTTAATGGCCTCATGTAGCATCCCTTCTGGTGTCTGTGCTGTGTACCTTGTGTCCCACTGCTGGACGCACAGATTCTACAAGCGTTAGTATGCTCAGCAAGACATCACTGCATCAATACCTTTCCCCACTTTATGCATTGTGGACACATTTAATTAATGCAAACCAGGCTATACATACAGTAAAACTAATTAATACAGATCATGCTATACATAACCTTACATATCGGGTGTTCTACATACCTTGCTGTCGTTACAGAGTTTCGTTTCTATCTCTCTCTCACAGTGTTTCAACTGTTTTTTGGTATGAGCATACGGTTTGAATGTCTGGCAAGTCATCCTTATATACGTCGATACCTGAAACATGTGGATTCTTCCCGCCAATCGGTGTTCCTGAGTGACTAACTACTTGCATATCAGCTGTGCAGCTACTCCATTCACCAATTACGCGGTGACAGTGGGGTATAATTGGATTCTCCACTTGGGCGTTCCCTATTTGCCCTACCTTCGGGGAGATGGTCTGTATTGTGTTTTGTTATGAGTAATTGCAACTGCTATGCATGGAGACAAGTATAGTCTGGATTCATGTCCCCCGTGGATTGTGTGTGACAGGTAGAGTATTTGGTTCAACATGTGGGTGTACCTGTCATCCCGATGTCTGTTAACGGAGTATTGCAATCAATACCTGTAACATGGCTGTTTGTTCCATTATACAATGCCTGCAATTTTGCATGTCGCCTTTAATTGTGTCTCTCACACGGTATGTTGAGGGTTCTGCAGATGTAATTGACTGACTGGATGTTTGTGCTGCTATTACAGTTTGTATTGCTTTAGTTTCTAGTGTGGGGGATGTCTGTGGTTGTACGTAACATATACGGTTTGTGGGCCTTGCATTTCTACATAATCCGTATATATGTGTGTGGGCTCCGTCCCTGATTAGAGAGCTAACAGTTAGTAGACTTATGTTACAGGATTGTACATTGGGCCATTGTTAATTGGTTTCTATATCATCTGCAGGTGAGTTTGCTACTTGTATACCTCCGTAATTGCAGCGATATATCAGGGGATATGTGTAGGTGACAGCTATCCCTTGTATTTCTGTCCCAAATATTTGCAGTCATTGTGGTTGTGTTGTTAAAAGAGCCTGTTTGCCATGGGTTGCCACCTTATCATATGGTCATTGTTGGACACTTGCGGGACACAAAGCAGTGTTTACAGGCCAACACGTACCCACGGTCAGTACACAGGTAGCACATACTTTTATCCTCACTACATACCTATTGTTGTGACTTTGGATACTTATCATATTGCATGTAACATTTAAGTTTCTTACATACAGGCATAACTATTAAATACGACTGTTACATTATATATGGGACATATTTATGTCCTACCATCTCGGACATTTGCCCTTTGTACTGTTTTATGTCAGGACACACCTGCCCAGGGTGGGGATGTCCCTCCTACTGTGGTACGGGTAGTAACCGTATGCCTACGGCTAGCTATACCCACACCTACCATACTGGTCTGCCTCTGACTTGGCACCAACATACACATGTTGCGGACACACACACACACATTACAGTCACACAGAAATGCACACGGCACCCTCAATGCACACTTACACAGACTTCGGCACTCACAGACACAGTTAAACACAGTACCTACGTGGACCACGACACCGTCAGCGGTGACTAACCATCCCTTCATATCATCATACTATTACTCGTGGATGTACTGTTCTGGTACTGTGTTCTATCGGTCTTTCAGCCTCGTGGTTACGCATGTCGGTATGTTACACATTCCATGGTTGGCGGTATCCTATTTATTTGTACCTCCAAGATGTTATGAATGTCATTGAACTATCTATCATATTTGCAGATATCGCTGAATCCATCTATATCACCATATATCCCTCTATTGCCCTTTCTATCTGTATTATATATATATATGTATATGTGTACATATATATATCTATCTATATATATATATATATATATATATATATATATATATATATCTGGCGGGGAACGTGACAGGCACACAGCACCACCATATGCTGTAAGACTCATGTACTGTTCAGGTGTTGGCATTCCGTGTTGCACTGGCTGTTGTGTTTACAATGTTTGAGGGCTGCCTATGTAGGAGTCACACATTGGGCCACCTTTAGATTACAATTTACAGGTGGTCATGTTTGTGTGCCATCCATTTTACTGTGTGTGCAGGTGGAGAGTTGTCAGTCCGTAGGGGTCTACACGGTCAGTGTATGTGCTATACGTTCCCTCTTTGCCAAGGCGTAGGCATATTGGGCATGCCTCCATCTGCCTACTGGGGCTGGCACAGTTTGTTCATGGTCTGAATCCCTCTGTGCCTGTACTGGCCTTGGCAATTGCGGTGGGCTATGAGGGCCTTCACCATTTTGTCCCAGCTGCAGCTGCTTCCGCAGGATCATATTATGTAGCATGGCACATACTATGACGATGTGGGCACACGTGCCTGGAGAGTACTGCAAGGCTCCACCAGATGTATCCAAGCACCGGAACCGTGATTTCAGCATCCCAAACACACGCTCTATGATGATTCTGGTTTGTGCGTGTGCCTCATTATGGCGTTCTTGCATGGGTGTGTGTGCATTTCTGATGGGAATCATCATCCACGGCTCCAGTGCATAGCCAGCATCCCCCATGAGAAGGCCATGTGGGATGTCCCCCCTGACAAATACCTGATACAGCTGTGAGGCATGCCAGATATGGGAGTCATGGTAGCTTCCAGGGCTGCCAGCACACACATCCATGATAATGCCCTGGGCATTGCACACGACCTGGCAGTTGATGGAGTTGAATCCCTTGCAGTTTATGTAGCGCATACCCTGCTCACTGGGTGGTGACTTGATTTGTATGTGCGTGCAGTCTATCGCACCCAGTACCTCCGGGTATTGTGCCACATGGTGGAAGTGACGCATATTGCTGGCCAACTCCTCTTGAGTTCTGTGGAAGTATATCTGCTCATTGGCATGTGGTAACATGGCATCCAGGAACTGGTGTAGTACCCTGGATGCTGATGCCTGTGAGATACCCATTATATCTCCAGTTGGCCAAGGTACCTGTGGCCAGTATTCGCAGGCTTACACATACCTTCGTGTCCACTGGGATGGGTTCCCCTCTGTTGTTTCTGGTTCTCAGGCGTAGCCGGCACAGCTCCACTATTTGCTGTAAGATGTCCCTGTCCACCCTGTAACGCTCTACTATCTCCAGGTCATGTAGCCCCTGGTAGGTTACCCTTGGTCTGAACACTCTCCTTCTCCTCCGAGGCCTGCGGTGGTTGTCGGCATCATCCTCCACAACACCGTCAGTCTCTAACACATGCTAATGAATCACAGCTATGGCAGCTCCCAACATGTACATTTTAAAAGTTCCCCGTGTGTTTACACCTATGGTGCGGTGTTTGGGAATACACAGGTGTGTGTTGGGTGCTTACACACTTTATACTATTGTGCTGTGAACACCGATGATGTCATAGGGTGTGTATGTACGTTTGTAGCTACAGGTTATGTTATGTGTTTTACTGCCGTAACTACTATTGTGATGCCTTTGGTGTTGAATTACATTTGCCTGCTGTGGATTACCTCTTGACCTTCCCTTTACATTTCTGCGCGTTGCACCTACCATTTTCTGGTGTGCATCCTGCAGCCTACTTTCATTTGTGCTTTCCTGGACCTGGCGTATCTTGCGTTATGTGTGCTACTGCCGGTCTGCTGTCGGTTTGCTTTGCTCTGCTGTGTCAGATCTCCTATCTTTGCAATCCAATACCTCCCCTCCTTTCTTTGCATTCACATGCCTCCCCTATCCTGTTTTGCAGGTTTCTGCAAGTGGACTTGTCAGCTGCCGTTGATTGGCCTTCGTGGGTTGATTGGTGTTGATTGCTCATTAGTACTCCAATTATCCTACTTCTGCATTTCCTTTCCTTCCCCTGACCTTCCTGTTTCTGCTATTGTTTGCGGCGCGTGCGTCCAATTACTGGGTTTCGGGCATGTTTTCATCCTCATACACATGCGCTTTTGGCCACCATGTGTGCTCTCAGCTAAATGATTCCTCCCCACCCCTATCCTGCAGCTTTGCTTAGCAACGGACAGGCCAGATTTGCAATGCTCCAATGTGCTTAGTGCTACAGTGGCACACCCCTCTGCTGATGTCATGTATCTCCTCTGAGCCACTCCTCGGTGTTATACCGCTGCGCCGTATGGTACAACCTTCCTCCGGCGGGACATTTGCGATTCAGTATTATCTGCCTCATTTGCATGGCATTGACTACTAATTCATAGTTACCGCGCCAAACACTATCGCAAGCCCTTAGCAACCCTTGCACCTTGGTTGTGGTGTTCCATGCCTACCATTATGTGTTATGCTGTAAACCTGATTTCTATTACGTTGCGATTTTATGACATTTTTATATTATTTCTTTATGTTACAGCTTCCGCACACATGCCCTGCGGTTTTGCTGTGCGTTACTGTGGATATGACATTAAATGTTGTTATTTACATGTTGTGCATCTTTTCTTATGCCATTGGCTGTGTATTTCGCCATTGGCATATGTTCATGTTGTGATACCTGGGTCTGGCCCTCTTCCATAGCTCCGATGTTATGTTTGGGAAAATGTAAACAGTGTTTTTTGGTTTACATTTCCGTGGGCTTACGCTACGCCTGCACCACTTCATGAATCGCTATATGCCTTCATTTGCATGGTGCAACACTGCACATGAAGTGATTTGCATACCTACACCGGGGGGCTGCGCAGATCTGGCGTACGTCGGTAGTGCACGTGGAATTAGATCGTACCTGAATAGCTCGGCAGCCATATTTGGCATTATAACGCCTACGCTATGCGTGCGCCTGGCGCAAGCTTCATGAATCTCGGGGAATATCCCTTATGACGTCCAATGCGTGGCATGTAAAGCTAAAATAAGAGGGGTCTTAATCTAAAAAGCAGCATATTATAAGAAATTAGTGAAAGAGAGGGAAGATAATTTAATAACAAAAAGAAATAAAATAGAAAGAAAACTTCAAAATGTGCAAGACTCTAAATTAGAGTCCCAATTAAATAAATAACAGAATGAATTATACCAAATGTACCACAATCATTAAACATTTTATGAAAAGAAATTCTTAGCTAAATACTCTGAGTAGATACAGACCTCCTCAAAAACTTTGGCAAGAATAATAAATATTAAACATATGACTCCCAAACTATCTTTCATGCAATATGAAGGCAAGTCTTATAATTCTAATTGAGAAATCCTAAATATTTTTGTAAAGATTTACTTGAAGATTTATAGTTCACCTAACAAGCAAATACCAACTCTTGAATGTGAGGAATTTCTTAATTGTCTTAACTTCCTGAAGATTAGTGAAGTACAAAAAGAATGCCTCAATGCCTCCTTCATGCAACAAGAGATTCAAGATGTTATAGGTAAGTTGAAATCAGGCAAGGCTCCTGGCCCAGATGGGTATACAATAGACTTTTACAAAATCTTTATTCAAAAGTTGTCAATCATCCTCCTAAAAGTCTTCAGTTATATACAGTAAAAGAACATGATAATACTGATCTTTACCTAAATAAGTCTAAAACATTTTTTCAAAATGACAATTCTAATAAAATTAATCCACTCAATTATAGGCCAATTTCATTAATAAATGTAGACATAAAAGTTATGTCTACATTGTTAGCAGAAAGACTCAAACAGGTCCTTCCTAAGGTTATATCATCCGAGCAATCTGGCTTTATGACCTATATATGTATATATATATATATATATATATATATATATATATATATATATATATATGTATATGTATTTCACATGCAATAACTGCAGTCCATGCATTCATCCCATAGGTTCATAGGTTCATAGGAGGTTACTAGGCTAATGACCCTTACAAGCCTAACCATATTTATCCCAAGTTGCCTTATTTGTTGGTGGTTAGGTGAGTGAAGTTCACAGACATAATGGTCTATGGTAGTTAATACTGACTTCATCTGTCCAGCAGGGATATGGGCACCACCCCAGGAGTGAATTTGCAGTCACCCATCCATTGATCTAGATTGCATTTGAATAGGGTCAGGGAGGGGCTCTGTTTCACATGAATTGGAAGCTTGTTCCAGAGAAGTGTCAGTCTCTGGGAGATGTATCTATTCCTGCAGCATAACCTGTTCTGTCAGAGGTTCAGTTAAAATCCATGGAGCTAGTGACCCTCCTGCAGTTTGATTTATGAATGTGTAGCATTTCCATCAGGGCTGGGTCATAATATACCTTCTGTCCTTGCTGTTACCTCAACTCAACATTTTATTAACATTCTTATCACACTTTAACTCCCCTTTGTTACACTGCAGCTTCATAACCCCATAACATCCTTTGTTAGCATGCCTGTTTTTATTTATCTGCATAACATAGAGGATTATGATCAGTTTAATGATCATAACCCACTTATTATGTGTTTGAGACATGGATGCCAAGAAATTCACCTCACGATTGAAGCTTGTGAGGTGAAACTTGGCATCCAAATTGAGAACACAAACTGTAAGATTATAATAGGTGAACCAGTTATAATTCTGTCTCTATATTAGAAGCACAAAAAGGCTTCTGAGTGAATATGGAAACAGCGACACATATTCATCGAACCCCATTTATGCGATTAGAAGAATATGTCATAGGGCAAGGAGATAGTTGGCCAACTTCACGGAGTTGCCCTTTCCTTCCCTATAGTGTGATCTCGGAGTTGGTATATTTAGTTAGGGGTGTGGGGGGCAGAGCCCCCCATGTTGGGGGGTGTGGGTGGTGTTGCCCCCCACTTGTTTATGGTGTTAAATTATTTTTTTAGGAAACGGCCAAGTAAGTTTTTTCCCTACGGAAAAATTTGATTACATGGCCATTCGCTATTTTCAGGTTTCATGCATTATGTTTCGACTTTTATGTAGTCGCACATATGCACTTTCAGTGTTATAATATAGACCCATAATTCCCAAAAAGGGGGGTGTTATTATAAAAGAGACATTTTATAATAACACTCCCCCTCCCTTTTTTGTAATGTTATATATGCAGGTTTAAAATACATATATCTTTCTTTGGTACACTTCTATTAGTCTAGATTTTTAACTTAACTTATTTATTTATAGCAGGATTTGCACATTTATGCATATTTATATTTATTTGTGCATGGTTATATATATTTTTATTTAGTCATCCAGTTATTTAATATTATAGTACATTTATTAATGTGTTTGATTGTTTTAGCTATATTTCTTTAAGAATTATTTGGCACAGCATTTTATAATTAGTAGTGGGCGTGTTGTATTTTAGAGTTGTATAAATGTAGAGGTTTTTTGTGTTACTTCACTCTGATGATGCCCTATGGACATAGGGTGAAAGCACTTAGTCTGTGAATAAACAGTTCTTTTGTTCTCCTTCCTACCAGTTTGTGGATTACTCAGCATTTTGACACTACCTTAGATTTTATACTGACTGTTATATCTGAGTATTACTTTACATAAATGATACTAAAATGTGCTGGGCAAAATCCACTCATCTGTAAATCCACTACCATAGGTTTTATACTGACTGATATACCTGAGTATTACTTTACATAAATGATACTAAAATGTGCTGGGCAAAATCCACTCATCTGTAATCTACTACCTTAAATTTTAAACTGACTGTTATATCTGAGTATTACTTTACATAAATGATACTAAAATGTGCTGGGCAAAATCCACTCATCTGTAATCTACTACCTTAGATTTTAAACTGACTGTTATATCTGAGTATTACTTTACATAAATGATACTAAAATGTGCTGGGCAAAATCCACTCATCTGTAATCCACTACCTTAGATTTTATACTGACTTATATATCTGAGTATTACTTTACATAAATGATACTAAAATGTGCTGGGCAAAATCCACTCATCTGTAAATCCACTACCATAGGTTTTATACTGACTGATATACCTGAGTATTACTTTACATAAATGATACTAAAAGGTGCTGGGCAAAATCCACTCATCTGTAATCTACTACCTTAGATTTTATACTGACTGATATACCTGAGTATTACTTTACATAAATGATACTAAAAGGTGCTGGGCAAAATCCACTCATCTGTAATCTACTACCTTAGATTTTATACTGACTGATATACCTGAGTATTACTTTACATAAATGATACTAAAAGGTGCTTGGCAAAATCCACTCATCTGTAATCGACTACCTTAGATTTTATACTGACTGATATAACCAACTCATCTGTAATCGACTACCTTAGATTTTATACTGACTGATATACCTGAGCATTACTTTACATAAATGATACTAAAAGGTGCTGGGCAAAATCCACTCATCTGTAATCTACTACCTTAATTTTATACTGACTGATATACCTGAATATTACTTTACATAAATGATACTAAAAGGTGCTTGGCAAAATCCACTCATCTGTAAATCTACTACCATAGGTTTTATACTGACTGATATACCTGAATATTACTTTACATAAATGATACTAAAAGGTGCTTGGCAAAATCCACTCATCTGTAATCTACTACCTTAGATTTTATACTGACTGATATACCTGAGTATTACTTTACATAAATGATACTAAAAGGTGCTGGGCAAAATCCACTCATCTGTAATCTACTACCTTGGATTTTATACTGACTGATATACCTGAGGATTCACAAATAATTGCAATATTCCCTAACACACAGTGACCATTCTGCATTATTTTCCACATCGGCATTAACATTCAACAAGTTTCTTCCTGCTTACATCTGTATGAGAAAAGTAGCCAAAGCATCAGATGATATGCTAATCCCTGACCTTAGGTCAATTGACTGGTCATCAGTATATGATGCTGTTGACCACAATATAGACTTTATTAAAATTTACAAACAACTTATGACTCTGCAAGATAAAGTATTTCCACATTTACAAAATTCTTAAAAAAAATAATTTACAAAAACTGTTCCAAATCACTGTACTGCAGAAAACCAACAGACCATGCACTTTGGAGAACCAAAACTATTCTGGAATCATATTTGAACCCATGTTTCACCTAAAATATTTCCTAAGGACAGGTTCATCATCCAAGTTAATGTAGGTATGTTAAATATAATCTGCAACAATATACTATAGTTGATTGACTATCTCCACTAACAAGCTCATGTTCACACATTCCAATATCATGCAAGGCAAACAATTACATCAGACAATCTCCATCCCTCCCTTTTAGTATAAAATTATTTCCAAAAATGAAGTTAAGATCCTTGTCAATAACAGACACATTATAACACGTTTTCCATATATATATATATATATATATATATATATATATATATATATATATATATACACCCACTGATACACAAATTATAAGTACTATGGAAAACCACTGAAAAACATATTTAACCTACTAATTACTATACAAAAACATCCAGTCATTCAAGAAAACATAATCCATAACATTCCTTTGAAAGAGGAGGCTTTGCTCAATGTTCAAAACGTCCATGGAATTGTTTACAAAAGGAAAGATGAAAAGAAAAGCATTACAATTTGTGAAGTTCTGGTTTTGCACCAACACTGATACTATCACTCAAAATTAAAACAGCAGCTCCACATCTATGCTGACATTTAATGTTCTCTATGGCTAAAAGATAAATGATATGAAAATACTTTACACATAACTGTTACAGCTCGGCTGTCAATGCCAGTTATCTCACTGAGATTCCCTCTCCTTCCTCACAATAATGCCACATTATGTCCATCACATCATCTCCTGACACTCAACAACTCAGCCAACAAACACTTGTTAACAGAACTTTTATTACCTTATTTCAAACATGACATATGCTTAACTGAGTCCAGTTTGTGCTATCACCCATACATTTCCAATGTATGCAGTCCTCTTTTTTCTTGGCTAGCATACCTAAACAGACATATCTTTTCAGTTAAAACTAATCTCAGTTTCCTTCTTTCTGTTCATCCTCCATCTACCCTTAAGTGTTCTTACCTTTAGTTCAATAAACCGTCTTCTTTTTGCATAGTTTGTAATTGAATTATTTTCACATGTAACGCTCATATTTTCATTTGTTTCATTGTGAAATATCCTGGAAAGACTAATTATATTTCATTCTTCTCTATTTGTATCTCTTATTGCATCCCCAAATGGTAGACAAAGTTTCAGAGTCAGCTCAGGGTATTTATGTTCCATAAACAATGGTTTCTGAACCAGAGTTAACTTTCTCCCTTGTTACCACTATTGCCACCGTATTTGTTCTTTTTCAAATCAAGTCAAAAATTCTGTCAAAACAGGTCTTCCTTTCCCATATTTAACCTTCAACTTTTGAAACCACAGATGTTTTAACTGTGCTATTTGCAGGGAATCTTCTACAAAGCATGGCCATTTTGGAAGCTTCTTTTTAATATTTTCCAGCAAATACATTTTCCTTACCTCACAAAATATCATAACATGTTAGATTCCTGACTTACCTTCCATATTCATTAAACATTATACCATGTACTGCAGGTGTCATCATCTCAGCTATGTTATCATGAATCTCATATTTGTTTCTGCTTAGCTGGGACAGTGTGGCTTCCAAATGGTCATGCAAATACCCCAAGTCCTTAGTCATGGACACTACTAAATGTTTTGTGTGTACATTAACCAATCAGATCAGGATTGTCATCGCAGACTGGATAGCTTCAAAATGGCTTCCTGCATTAGTAGCATTCAGTAACAGAACACTGAACAGCACAGTGCCCTCATTCCAACTCATTAGTAACATTCAGTTACAGAACACTCAAGAGCACAGTGCCCTCTTTCTAACTCATTAGTAAAATTCAGATACAGAACACTGAAGAGCATACTGCCCTCATACTAACTCATTACTAACATTCAGTTACAGAACACTGATGAGCATAGTGCCCTCATTCCAACTCATTAGAAACACTTAGTTATAGAACACTGAATAGCATAGTGCCCTCATTTCAACTAATTAGTAACATTCAGTTACAGATCACTGACGAGCATAGCGCCCTCATTCCAATTCATTACTAACACTCAGTTACAGAACACTGAACAGCACAGTGCCCTCATTCCAGATCGTTAGTAACATTCAGTTACAGAACACTGAACAGCACAGTGCCCTCATTCCAACTCATTAATAACATTCAATTACAAAACACTCAAGAGCACAGTGCCCTCTTTTTAACTCATTAGTAACATTCAGATACAGAACACTGAAGAGCATACAGCCCTCATACCAACTCATTACTAACATTCAGTTACAGAACACTGATGAGCATAGTGCCCTCATTCCAACTCATTAGAAACACTCAGTTACAGAACACTGAACAGCACAGTGCCCTCATTCCAACTCATTAGTAACATTCGGTTACAGAACACTGAACAGCACAGTGCCCTCATTCCAACTCATTAGTAACATTTGGTAACAGAACATTGAACAGCACAGTGCCCTCATTCCAACTCATTAGTAACATTTAGTTACAGAACACTGAACAGCACAGTTTAGGTCTATCCCTTGGCTGCTGTGCTTCCCCAGCTTTGGTGTACACACTTTGTTTGCCCTGCCTGTTCGTAAGGCACTATCATTGTGGAACTGACCTGTCCTGTTGGCCAGCTACCTCATCCCATCTCATAACCAGCCGTCTTCACCCTAAACTAAGGAAGTGATTCATATCTCGCCCTGAGAAATAGCCCCGCAAGGACAATAAAAAGGAAGATATTGCCCTGCCTGTTCGTAAGGCACTAACATTGTGGAACTGCCCTGTCCTGTTGGTCAGCTACCTCATCCCATCTCATAACAGCCATCTTCACCCTAAACTAAGGAAGTGATTCATATCTCGCCCTGAGAAATAGCCCCGCAAGGACAATGAAAAGGAAGATATTGCCCTGTCTGTTCATAAGGCACTAACATTGCGGAACTGCCCTGTCCAGTTGGCCAGCTACCTCATCCCATCTCATAACAGCCATCTTCACCCTAAACTAAGGAAGTGATTCATATCTCGCCCTGAGAAATAGCCCCGCAAGGACAATAAAAAGGAAGATAGTATGTGTTTTATAACTTCTGTCAATAAAAGCTGCACTGTATAAACTTTTGTAGGTTTTAAAGTACACCTTCCTGCTAGGGAGACCAACAGCCATAATCTTCCGTTTTCTCTTCTTAGACCACCTTCCCTCCTACACCACTATAAATACCTAGTATCCCTTAGGTCCTCCTCTATTTCCAAGACCAGCTACCTCCTAAAGGAATCTATTGTAGCTATACAGCCTTTCGCCACTAAGTGGCACCCTATCCCAGATCTAGCATTCTGTCTACATATACATCATACACGAATTTAGCACTCCTTGCTTGTATAGTCATAGTCCCACTTCATTCCTCTATCACCTTACTCTGTACCAACTCAGCCACCCTCCCCTATCCCTACTATCAAGAATAACACCTTCTACCCTTTCCACCTTCACTTACCTTAACCTCAGCTCTCCACTGATTGTTCTCCTAGTGCTCACTACAAGCGCTCACTCCTTCTGTAGCTCTACCCACTCCGTTCACCCTGCAGGCTCACTCTGCTCCACTACCCTGCCCCCAATTCCCACCCACCCCGAGTGTATCTACATTTATACACACTAACCACACCCTCTATCCTTACAATCAATTACATCAACTAACCCCTTAAAGTGCTACAACCCACTTCCTACTACTCATTATGCAACTGCATCCATCCCTGTATACTAACCTACATATTTATTCTACTATGCCACCTATCGTTACCCTCACACACTTTAATCTCTTACTTCTACTATCAGTACTTCCTCTTTTAGCTGTACCATATCTTCTTACTTTTTATGAACACCTTAACCACCATCAATTTCATATCCCCACAAAACAAACCTTGACACCAGCACTTATCATCTCTTATAGCCATAATCAAACATCCCTTCCTCCAAACTATTTATCAGCCAAATTTCATAGACTCACTCATATCACATACCACAGCACCAAAGCTAGAAAGCCTCGGAACCTTATATGTAAAGCTTTACTTTTTAATCTGTCAATACAAGCCCACTCCCTAATTGATGGGGACATACACCCAAACCCTGGCCCAAACCATACAACTACCACACAGCCTACCACATCAACCTCTACTAATGCACATCTGATCACTAAACCTCTTAATTCTCTCCTAATAGCTCACCTCAATTCAAATCATTAATAATAAAGTTGCCCACCTACATGCCCACATGAATGTACATTCATTCGACATCCTCTGTCTCTCTGAAACATGGCTAAAGCCAACAATACAAGACACAACTGTCATCCCCCCAGGTTATAGTATCCTCAGACAGGACCGTAACTACAAGAAAGGAGGAGGAGTAGCTATTTTATATAAATCTGAATTACAAGTTACTGCCATAAACTCTAAACCTCCTCTGACTAGTAATGCCGAAATTCTCATCTCCAAAATTCAACTCAACAAATGTAAATCCATTTACATCATCTGCATCTACCTTCCCCCAGGCAACAATATTAACACCTTAGAGGCTATCTTAAGTTGGATATCCTCCACCTACCCACAAGAAACCATAATTCTTGGGGACTTTAACATAAACTGGTGGAGTTGCACATCTGATCAGCCTACTACCCATATCAACCTACATGGTTTCAAGCAAACCATTACATCCACCACTAGAACCAACAAACATAATAGCAATGACAGCACCCGAGATTGGAATCTTACAAATAGTCATAACCAATCTTATGAAGTAGGGACACTCCCTGAAGATATAAGTGATCACTCTCTCACCTATTTAATCAGATATAAGACTGACATTCCAAACCCAGCCATTTATAAGAAAATAAGGTCCACCAAACATTTCAACCCCGACAACCTTCAAAAAGAACTCAAAGCTTGTGACTGGTCACCCTTGAAAAACTTGCCATTAGATGATGCCGGTCAATGCTTCAACACCAAATTTTTAACCATACTGGATTGTCATGCCCCAACATGAACAATACGAACTAGGGCCAAACCAGCCACCTGGCTCTCCAAAACTACCAAACAAAAAATCCTCCAGAGAAACAAACTCTGTGCTATCTGGCATACAACCAAAAACCCAACAGATCAAATTACATTCCGACAACTAAGAAATGAAACTAAAAAAGCAATATTGTCAGATAAAAGAAACTTTTACTGCCAGTTCCAACAAACCCACCAAAATAAACCTCAAAAATTCTGGTCCGGCATAAATAAACTATTGCACCCAGGTCGCACTATTACTCCCACCCCCTCAGGTTCCAATCTCAACAGCCCTATCAAAATTGTCAATTCCTTTAACACTTTCTTCACAGACACCATTCAATCTTTAGCCAAACAGTTATCTCCTGACACTACATCTGCTGCTAACTCCATCCCTAACAACCCCCCATTATTTCAATTCAAACCAGTTCCAACATCCCTTATCTGCACCCTCATTCAGAAACTCAAACCCACAACCCTTGCTGCACATCTACTACCTGCAAAATACCTATAAAAAACCTCCAAAGCCATAGCCTACCCCATATCCATTCTCATTAACAGAACTATTTCAGAAGGTACTATTCCATCAATCTGGAAAATCTCACATATCATCCCCCTGCACAAAGGTGGGAATTCCAAAGAGCTTTCTAACTACAGGCGTATAGCTATTCTATCCCCTCTAGCAAAAATCATGGAGAAGTGCATTCACAAACAACTATTAAACCACCTACTAGAAAACAACAACTGCATAGTGACCTCATTCCAAATAATTAGTAACATTCAGTTACAGAACACTGAACCGCATAGTGCCCTCCTTTCAACTCATTAATAACATTCAGTTACAGAACACAGAACAGCATAGTGCCCTCATTCCAAATAATTAGTAACATTCAGTTACAGAACATTGAACAGCATAGTGCCCTCATTCCAACTCATTAGTAAAATTCAGTTACAGATCACTGAACAGCATAGTGCCTTCATTCCAACTCATTAGTAAAATTCAGTTACAGAACACTGAACAGCATAAAGCCCTCATTCCAACTCATTAGTAAAATTCAGTTACAGAACACTGAACAGCACAGTGCCCTCATTCCAACTCATTAGTAAAATTCAGTTACAGAACACTGAACAGCATAAAGCCCTCATTCCAACTCATTAGTAACATTCAGTTACAGAACACTGAACAGCATAGTGCCCTCATTCAAAATCATTAGTAACATTCAGTTATAGAACACTGAACAGCATAGTGCCCTCATTCACAATAATTAGTAATATTCAGTTACAGAACACTGAACGGCATGGTACCCTCCTTTCAACGCATTAGTAACATTCAGTTACAGAACACTGAATAGCATAGTGCCCTCATTACAACTCATTAGTAACATTCCGTTACAGAACACTGAACAGCAGAGTGCCCTCATTCCAACTCATTAGTAAAATTCAGTTACAGAACACTGAACAGCATAGTGCCCTCATTCCAACTCATTAGTAACATTCAGTTACAAAACACTGAACAGCACAGTGCCTTCATTCCAACCCATTAGTAACATTCAGTTACAGAACACTGAATAGCATAGTGCCCTCATTCCAACTCATTAGTAACATTCAGTATTTAGAACACTGTATAGCACAGAGCCCTCATTCCAACTCATTAGTAACATTCAGTTACAGAACACTGAATAGCATATGCCCTCATTCGAACTCATTAGTAATATTCAGTTACAGAACACTGAACAGCACAGTGCCGTAATTCCAACTCATTAGTAACATTCAGGAACAGAACACTGAATAGCATATGCCCTCATTCCAAATCATTAGTAAAATTCAGTTAATGAACATTGAACAGCATAGTGCCCTCATTCCAAATTATTAGCAACATTCAGTTACAGAACACTGAAGAGCAACCTACTGGCTACCTGCCAACATGGTTTCAGACCATTTCATAGCACCTCTTCTGGTCTCTTATCCTTCACTGACTGCATTAATAAATATCGTAATAATAATACTCTATCCTCAGCCCTCTTCATTGATCTTTCAAAAGCCTTTGACATGGTTAATCATCTACTCATAAACACACTAACAAACTTCTCACTGGATCCACTTGCAATACAATGGTTCCAGTCTTATTTAAATAACAGGCAACAGGCTGTATTATGGGAGAATAACCTATCTTCCCTTCTCCCAATTACCCTTGGTGTTCCTCAAGGCTCCATATTGGGTCCTCTCCTCTTTTCTATTTTTACTAATAACCTACACTCTGTATTACCTCAGGCTACCTGTATCCAATGTGCAGATGATTCAACACTCATATGTTCAGCCTCTTCTCTATTACAGCTTCAATCCCTAACCCAAGATGTGTTTAGCACAGTTGAAAATTGGCTTCTTCACCGCTGTCTCATCCTCAATCCAATCAAAACAAAAACGCTACTATTTACTCCCACACGCAGAGCCACTCCACTGCATTTCACTGTTACATCTAGCAATGGTACTATAATTATTCCTGATTCCACCACAAAACTACTTGGAGTACTAACTGATAACAACCCCACATTAACAACACTATAAAAACAGTAAACAAGAAACTAGGTTCCCTCTACAGGATCAAACCATTTCTAACTCCACTAGCCAGGACCACCATTGCCAATACCCACTTAATCTCAACCCTACTATATGCTTGCTCTATCGACACAAAACTATGCAAAAGCAATCTGAACACGTTAGCCAGTTCATACAATAACATTGCTAGATTTGCAACTAGTTCCAGCTATAGAAACCATCATTGCAATAATCTGAATCAACTAGGATGGTTAGAATTGTCAAATCTTATTCTGCTCTACCAACTAACTATTGCCCATAAGATACTGCATCATCCTACAAATACTCCTATACTTACTAACTTAATCTCCCCCTACTTTAACCTGAAGACCCTGCGCTCATCTAATAAAATACTGGTAAACACAAGCAAAACCAATAATCTAGCTGGAGACTCTCTGTTCTCAAACACAGTGGGCAGAATCTGCAGCTCCCTCCCAAATGACCTAACCTCCCTACCCTCAACTATCGTATTTAAAACCAAACTCAAGCCATACCTTAAATCACAATGGCTGTGTCCCTGTGTTAACCCAAACTAACTAACTCCCTTGTCACTAGACACTAATCTCCTCATCCACTTTAACTCAATGATCTTTTACTAACAATATAGTGTGTTAACTCTTTTAGTGTAATATTGACCTATTTCACATACCTCATATATTATTGTCAGTATATCTATACACAATTTGCAAGTAAGAGTGTGTTTCTTAATTACTCAGAAGCTAAAAATGTAATTTACTAATATGTACTTGACATTGTCTTTATTGTCTTTTATCACTTACTAATAGGCTTTGATGTAATGTAATGTACTATTTGTACTTGCCAAATCATGGTAATGTACTTATGAATTTGTACTTTGTTTTTTCTATTCTAATGTGTGGAGCTTTTCTCCGCGGGCCTCCACTGAAAATGGACATAAATCCAGTTGGACCAGCCCGGTCAACAAATGTAAAATAAAAAATGTAAAATAAAAATAATAAAATAAATCATTCCAACTTATTAGTAACATTCAGTTAGAAAACACTGAACAGCACAGTTCCCTCATTCCAACTCATTAGAAAAATTCAGTTACTGAAGACTGAACAGCATAGAGCCCTCATTCAAAATCATTAGTAACATACAGTTACAGAACACTGAACAGCACAGTGCCCTCATTCCAACTCATAGTAACATTCAGTTACTGAACACTGAACAGCACAGTGCCCTCATTCCAACCAATTAGTAACATTCAGTTGCAGAACACTGAACAGCATAATGCCCTCATTTCAACTCATTAGTAACATTCAGTTACAGATACTGACAGCATAGTGCCCTCATTCCAAGTTATTAGTAGCATTCAGTTACAGAAAACTGAACAGCATAGTGCCCTCACTCCAAATCATTAGTAACATTCAGTTACAGAATACTGCACAGGATAATGCCTCATTCCAACGCATTAGTAAAATTAAGTTACAGAACATTAAACGGCATAGTTCCCTCATTCCAAATCATTAGCAGCTTTCAGCTATAGAACACTGAAAAGCATAGTGCCCTCATTCCAACTCATTATTAAAATTCAGTTGAAGAACACTGAACAGCATAGTGCCCTCATTCTAACTCATCAGCAACATTCAGTTTCAGAACACTGAAATGCATAGTGCCCTCCTTTCAACTCATTAATAACATTCAGTTTCAAAACACAGAACAGCATAGTGCCCTCATTCCAAATAATTAGTAACATTCAGTTACAGAACATTGAACAGCATAGTGCCCTCATTCCAACTCATTAGTAAAATTCAGTTACAGAACACTGAACAGCATAGTGCCTTCATGCCAACTCATTAGCAACATTTAGCTACAGAACACTAAACAGCATAGTTCTCTCATTCCAACTCATTAGTAACATACAGTTACAAAACACTGAACAGCACAGTGCCTTCATTCCAACCCATTAGTAACATTCAGTTACAGAACACTGAATAGCATAGTGCCCTATTTCCAACTCATTAGTAACATTCAGTTATAGAACACTGAATAGCATAGTGCCCTTATTCCAACTTATTAGTAACATTCAGTTACAGAACACTTAATAGCATAGTACTCTCATTCCACCTTATTAGTAACATTCAGTTACAGAACACTGAACAGCATAGTGCCCTCATTCCAACTCATTAGTAACAATCAGTTACAGAACACTGAACAGTATAGTTCCTCATTCCAACTCATTAGTAACATTCATTTACAAAACACTGAACAGCACAGTGCCTTCATTCCAGCCCATTAGTAACATTTAATTATAGAACACTGAATAGCAAAGTGCCCTCATTCCAACTTATTAGTGAGATTCAGTTACAGAACACTGAACAGCACAGTGCCCTCATTCCAATTCATTAGTAAAATTAAGTAACAGAACACTGAACAGCATAAAGCCCTCATTCTAACTCAATAGTAGCATTCAGTTACAGAACACTGAACAGCATAGTGCCCTCATTCTAAATCATTAGTAACATTCACTTATAGAACACTGAACAGCATAGTACCCTTATTCCAACTTATTAGTAACATTCAGTTACAGAACACTGAACAGCACAGTGCCCTCATTCCAACTCATTAGTAAAATTCAGTTACAGAACACTGAACAGCATAAAGCCCTCATTCCAACTCATTAGTAACATTCAGTTACAGAACACTGAACAGCATAGTGCCCTCATTCCAACTCATTAGTAACATTCAGTTACAGAACACTGAACAGCATAGTGCCCTCATTCAAAATCATTAGTAACATTCAGTTATAGAACACTGAACAGCATAGTGCCCTCATTCCAACTCATTAGTAACATTCAGTTACAGAACACTGAACAGCATAGTGCCCTCATTCCAACTCATTAGTAACATTCAGTTACAGAACACTGAACAGCATAGTGCCCTCATTCCAACTCATTAGTAACATTCAGTTACAGAACACTGAACAGCATAGTGCCCTCATTCCAACTCATTAGTAACATTCAGTTACAGAACACTGAACAGCATAGTGCCCTCATTCCAACTCATTAGTAACATTCAGTTACAGAACACTGAACAGCACAGTGCCCTCATTCCAACTCATTAGTAACATTCAGTTACAGAACACTGAACAGCATAGTGCCCTCATTCCAACTCATTAGTAACATTCAGTTACAGAACACTGAACAGCATAGTGCCCTCATTCCAACTCATTAGTAACATTCAGTTACAGAACACTGAACAGCATAGTGCCCTCATTCCAACTCATTAGTAACATTCAGTTACAGAACACTGAACAGCATAGTGCCCTCATTCCAACTCATTAGTAACATTCAGTTACAGAACACTGAACAGCATAGTGCCCTCATTCCAACTCATTAGTAACATTCAGTTACAGAACACTGAACAGCACAGTGCCCTCATTCCAACTCATTAGTAACATTCAGTTACAGAACACTGAACAGCATAGTGCCCTCATTCCAACTCATTAGTAACATTCAGTTACAGAACACTGAACAGCATAGTGCCCTCATTCCAACTCATTAGTAACATTCAGTTACAGAACACTGAACAGCATAGTGCCCTCATTCCAACTCATTAGTAACATTCAGTTACAGAACACTGAACAGCATAGTGCCCTCATTCCAACTCATTAGTAACATTCAGTTACAGAACACTGAACAGCATAGTGCCCTCATTCCAACTCATTAGTAACATTCAGTTACAGAACACTGAACAGCATAGTGCCCTCATTCCAACTCATTAGTAACATTCAGTTACAGAACACTGAACAGCATAGTGCCCTCATTCCAACTCATTAGTAACATTCAGTTACAGAACACTGAACAGCATAGTGCCCTCATTCCAACTCATTAGTAACATTCAGTTACAGAACACTGAACAGCATAGTGCCCTCATTCCAACTCATTAGTAACATTCAGTTACAGAACACTGAACAGCATAGTGCCCTCATTCCAACTCATTAGTAACATTCAGTTACAGAACACTGAACAGCATAGTGCCCTCATTCCAACTCATTAGTAACATTCAGTTACAGAACACTGAACAGCACAGTGCCCTCATTCCAACTCATTAGTAACATTCAGTTACAGAACACTGAACAGCATAGTGCCCTCATTCCAACTCATTAGTAACATTCAGTTACAGAACACTGAACAGCACAGTGCCCTCATTCCAACTCATTAGTAACATTCAGTTACAGAACACTGAACAGCATAGTGCCCTCATTCCAACTCATTAGTAACATTCAGTTACAGAACACTGAACAGCACTGTGCCCTCATTCCAACTCATTAGTAACATTCAGTTACAGAACACTGAACAGCATAGTGCCCTCATTCCAACTCATTAGTAACATTCAGTTACAGAACACTGAACAGCACAGTGCCCTCATTCCAACTCATTAGTAACATTCAGTTACAGAACACTGAACAGCATAGTGCCCTCATTCCAACTCATTAGTAACATTCAGTTACAGAACACTGAACAGCATAGTGCCCTCATTCCAACTCATTAGTAACATTCAGTTACAGAACACTGAACAGCATAGTGCCCTCATTCCAACTCATTAGTAACATTCAGTTACAGAACACTGAACAGCATAGTGCCCTCATTCCAACTCATTAGTAACATTCAGTTACAGAACACTGAACAGCATAGTGCCCTCATTCCAACTCATTAGTAACATTCAGTTACAGAACACTGAACAGCATAGTGCCCTCATTCCAACTCATTAGTAACATTCAGTTACAGAACACTGAACAGCATAGTGCCCTCATTCCAACTCATTAGTAACATTCAGTTACAGAACACTGAACAGCATAGTGCCCTCATTCCAACTCATTAGTAACATTCAGTTACAGAACACTGAACAGCACAGTGCCCTCATTCCAACTCATTAGTAACATTCAGTTACAGAACACTGAACAGCATAGTGCCCTCATTCCAACTCATTAGTAACATTCAGTTACAGAACACTGAACAGCATAGTGCCCTCATTCCAACTCATTAGTAACATTCAGTTACAGAACACTGAACAGCATAGTGCCCTCATTCCAACTCATTAGTAACATTCAGTTACAGAACACTGAACAGCATAGTGCCCTCATTCCAACTCATTAGTAACATTCAGTTACAGAACACTGAACAGCATAGTGCCCTCATTCCAACTCATTAGTAACATTCAGTTACAGAACACTGAACAGCATAGTGCCCTCATTCCAACTCATTAGTAACATTCAGTTACAGAACACTGAACAGCATAGTGCCCTCATTCCAACTCATTAGTAACATTCAGTTACAGAACACTGAACAGCACAGTGCCCTCATTCCAACTCATTAGTAACATTCAGTTACAGAACACTGAACAGCATAGTGCCCTCATTCCAACTCATTAGTAACATTCAGTTACAGAACACTGAACAGCATAGTGCCCTCATTCCAACTCATTAGTAACATTCAGTTACAGAACACTGAACAGCATAGTGCCCTCATTCCAACTCATTAGTAACATTCAGTTACAGAACACTGAACAGCATAGTGCCCTCATTCCAACTCATTAGTAACATTCAGTTACAGAACACTGAACAGCATAGTGCCCTCATTCCAACTCATTAGTAACATTCAGTTACAGAACACTGAACAGCACAGTGCCCTCATTCCAACTCATTAGTAACATTCAGTTACAGAACACTGAACAGCATAGTGCCCTCATTCCAACTCATTAGTAACATTCAGTTACAGAACACTGAACAGCATAGTGCCCTCATTCCAACTCATTAGTAACATTCAGTTACAGAACACTGAACAGCATAGTGCCCTCATTCCAACTCATTAGTAACATTCAGTTACAGAACACTGAACAGCATAGTGCCCTCATTCCAACTCATTAGTAACATTCAGTTACAGAACACTGAACAGCACAGTGCCCTCATTCCAACTCATTAGTAACATTCAGTTACAGAACACTGAACAGCATAGTGCCCTCATTCCAACTCATTAGTAACATTCAGTTACAGAACACTGAACAGCATAGTGCCCTCATTCCAACTCATTAGTAACATTCAGTTACAGAACACTGAACAGCATAGTGCCCTCATTCCAACTCATTAGTAACATTCAGTTACAGAACACTGAACAGCATAGTGCCCTCATTCCAACTCATTAGTAACATTCAGTTACAGAACACTGAACAGCATAGTGCCCTCATTCCAACTCATTAGTAACATTCAGTTACAGAACACTGAACAGCACAGTGCCCTCATTCCAACTCATTAGTAACATTCAGTTACAGAACACTGAACAGCATAGTGCCCTCATTCCAACTCATTAGTAACATTCAGTTACAGAACACTGAACAGCATAGTGCCCTCATTCCAACTCATTAGTAACATTCAGTTACAGAACACTGAACAGCACAGTGCCCTCATTCCAACTCATTAGTAACATTCAGTTACAGAACACTGAATAGCATAGTGCCCTCATTCCAACTCATTAGTAACATTCAGTTACAGAACACTGAACAGCATAGTGCCCTCATTCCAACTCATTAGTAACATTCAGTTACAGAACACTGAACAGCATAGTGCCCTCATTCCAACTCATTAGTAACATTCAGTTACAGAACACTGAACAGCATAGTGCCTCATTCCAACTCATTAGTAACATTCAGTTACAGAACACTGAACAGCACAGTGCCCTCATTCCAACTCATTAGTAACATTCAGTTACAGAACACTGAACAGCATAGTGCCCTCATTCCAACTCATTAGTAACATTCAGTTACAGAACACTGAACAGCATAGTGCCCTCATTCCAACTCATTAGTAACATTCAGTTACAGAACACTGAACAGCATAGTGCCCTCATTCCAACTCATTAGTAACATTCAGTTACAGAACACTGAACAGCACAGTGCCCTCATTCCAACCCATTAGTAACATTCAGTTACAGAACACTGAACAGCATAGTGCTCTCATTCCAACTCATTAGTAACATTCAGTTACAGATCACGGAACAGCAGTGCCCTCATTCCAACTCATTAGTAACATTCAGTTACAGAACACTGAACAGCATAGTGCCCTCATTCCAACTCATTAGTAAAATTCAGTTACAGAACACTGAACAGCATAGTGCCCTCATTCCAACTCATTAGTAACATTCAGTTACAGAACACTGAACAGCATAGTGCCCTCATTCCAACTCATTAGTAACATTCAGTTACAGAACACTGAACAGCATAGTGCCCTCATTCCAACTCATTAGTAACATTCAGTTACAGAACACTGAACAGCATAGTGCCCTCATTCCAACTCATTAGTAACATTCAGTTACAGAACACTGAACAGCATAGTGCCCTCATTCCAACTCATTAGTAACATTCAGTTACAGAACACTGAACAGCATAGTGCCCTCATTCCAACTCATTAGTAACATTCAGTTACAGAACACTGAACAGCATAGTGCCCTCATTCCAACTCATTAGTAACATTCAGTTGCAGAACACTGAACAGCACAGTGCCCCCC
>NC_056743.1:1878463224-1878495358 GCF_019279795.1 Protopterus annectens
CTTCTAGGTGGGTGACATCATCCGCAAAGGTAAGGACGCCGATAGGGAATGTATAGAGAGTGAGCAGTCTGAAAGCATATTACTGTCCCAAGGTAGACGTAGACAAACACACGGCAGTGGTGTGATCGGGGCAACTAAATATCTACGGAGCACTACAACAACACTACATAGATACTGGATGCGCCACAGACAGTACACCCTTCAGGACAGCAACCAATGTGTTCAATGTAGGCATCCATCATGACATTGAAAATGGACATCTGTTGCCTGGATGACCTCCATCGCTATACAGGATGTCAATGGCCATGCCCACACGCTTAGTATCACATGTCTGTTTGGAATGTACAGTGTGTCCATCTACACAACGGCGTACTGGGCATGCTCACACACTTAGCAGCTGCAAAGGACCATCTTGCATGCATGCACACGGATTCTAAACACGGAAGGGCGCAGTTTGGAATGTACTGTGTGTCCATCTACACAATGGCGTACTGGGCATGCTCACACACTTAGCAGTTGCAAAGGGCCGTCTTGCATGCACACGGATCCTAAACACAGAAGGGTGCAGTTTGGAATGTACTGTGTGTCCATCTACACAACGGCGTGCTGGGCATGCTCACACACTTAGCAGTTGCAAAGGGCCGTCTTGCATGCACACGGATTCTAAACATGGAAGGGCACAGTATGGTATTACTGTCCCCACGTACATGAAGGCCACTCACATGTATTGACCAGTACACACTCAGGAGCTATCACAGATGTCTCAGGTGCAGATCACAGAGGTACACACCACAATCTACAATGTAGCCCTCCGACATCACCATGTCATTGGACCAGCAATATACAGCCATACATTAACACAACACCGTGTGACTCATGACCAGTGGACTGTACATAGGTCTACAGCAACTGTGCAGACTACACATGTACCGACAGGGTTCCATCATGTGTTATGCATTGCAATGATACCACTGTACATAACCAGGTCGGCTCTACACATACCAGGGGCCCTGGGTCTTACACAGCTGTGACAGATGACTGTCGCTGTACACCAACGAACACACATGTTTGGCTATGTCATACATGTAATTGCAGTAGATATGTGTATGGACCACACACACAACACATATGTACATAGCATAGCTTTTGCTGTCCTCCATGCAGACAAGTGGCTACAGCAATCATACGCACGCAAATGGAAGGTGGGTCCATGGCTGTTGAATACTAACAGTACATGAGGTAGCAATGTTGAGCGAGGACACATTCCCTCTGTACTAGTTACCCATGACACCCATCATATCATACAATAGTCCATGTGTTATGTATGTCAACACACATGTCCACCAATTGCAATGCATACAAACATGGCTACATGACAGGCATGTAGGACCAACACACATGTACAATCTGTAGTGTGCATGCAGCTACCATGCATGTGCAGTAGCTGATGTAAGTAACTCATCTGTGCCTAACTACAACATGCAGTTGCAATGCAGCCCCACCGTTGACACCTGTATATGGTGACATACTGACAGTATGGTAAAATGTACAGCAGGTATGGATGGATGTGTGTACATAAAGTGGTGATCCACCTGTGTAGATGGATGTTTGCCGGGGACGGCACACAGGTGTGTCACATGCCATCCTACCATTACATGTGCAAACAGTACGCTATGTTACCGTTACTTGACAATGGAGACATAAAACCTACACAGTGGTCAGTTGTTACCGACAGTACATCACATGACACCTGTAACACTTACATCCTCCCGTGTGCATATAGTAGCACAATTGCCAAAGGTAGCGTTGGTACACATAATGTGGCCAATACTGCTGCATGTCTGTCAGACGTATCATCATATAGCAGGTGTATCATTCACAGTACTGCCATGTGTTGTTGCTTGTGTGACCCTATATGCCACATATAGTGGGGAATACATCCCAATTTTTACACACCCCTGTACACTGTTGTAGAGATCTGTACATACTGCAGTGTGAAAGCATGACGTAGGCAGGTGTGGTGTGTGTATCACACACATCAGCTATCCATATGTGTATGAAATTTGTGGTCTCCACAGTGTGTGTGTGTGTATGTAGGTATGTATGGCTGTCTGGTACATGGAGTGAGGGTATATGCTACCATACAGAACACACAGGATCCCTAACCCCTCATGGTGATGCAGTCCACTACCCTGTTGATGCCATTGGTCTCAGCCACACTGGCTACCTGTACATGTTCTTTCTCTGTGTCGCATCATGTGGGTGCACAGTACTGTCATGGTGATGACCACATAGGCAAGGGTCCTCACCTCAACACTATGGGGTGTGCGTTATAGTGTTGTTGACCCCGTGAGTGTGAGCATGTTCCTGTAATGTGATAGGGTATTACTGCTACACAGTGAGGCCTCATGCTATCAAGTGGCCTCTAACATTATCATTGGCCAGACCGCTGTGTACAACCCCTGCACCATGTCAACATACCTGTGATGTGACCTGGTATGGATGTCACGTCTGTAGCCACTGTAGCATATTAAACTGCCCACATGCTTCTGGATCAGTATATGTGTGGACATCTGTGTTATGTTAGACTTTCCAACAGTCAGGCTGAGGCTACGTATAGCATGCTGATATTGCCATATGTGGCTGTGAGTACTCCACAGTTACACATGGGAGACTGCAAACAGTGCTACCTGTAGGCACATGCAAGTAGACCATAAGGAGGGAACCAGGGCATCATTACCAACATGCTGTTACTGTTGTTACCGAGACACATACTGTGAACATTTAACAATGCATGCTAAATCTGTACTACATGGTATGTCTGGTGCGTGTCAACAGTACACAGCTAATGTAATATACACATTTCTCACTATTTTCACACAACTAATGTAATATACACTTCTCTCACTATTCTTACACAACTAATGTAATATACACTTCTCACTAATCTGTTCACCCTGTGCATCAGACCATTTGAGCATGTCCCTGCACCAATGGTGTGGATGACAGGGATGCAGCACAGGCTTCATCATATGCACAGGGTGATAATGTTTGCCAGGGGCATAGGCTGCACCAATGGATGACATCATGTGTGTGGGTAAGGGCCAGTGATATGATTGGACATGTCTGTTCAGTATGCATGTGGGTGTTGTGGTGCCCTACAGATGTCTTTGCTGTGTGTGTGTATGTGTGCACACAGTTCTGCCTTTTGTGAGGCTTACACGGGGTATTATTGACAGCTCCAGATTGTACAGACCAGGTTGTACAGCTCACTGTGTCCGGCCATGACCACGTGACCTGTGCCTGCCAGGGGTTGCACGGGCACTACCAGGCAGAGGTACAGATTGGCTACTGTCCGACGACACATGTCCACTGGAACTGTGTCCCTACTGGGAATGTCCAGGGCCACGTCCATGTGGCCTGCTGTGTCCTGGTGTGGACAGCGCAGCACCAGCTGCACTGCTACTGCTACCAGCACTATGGGACCAGGCATGTGAGGTGGCACGCTCATGTTGACCTGCACTAGGTGGTGTAGCTGGCCTACGTCCACGTGGCCTATGCCTCACTCCTACCAGATGTTCCAGCACAGACAGCTCACACTCGCGGATTGCCATGCCACGGTCAAGGATTCCGACCATGTCACCCAATCGCCTGTCCAGGACATCAGCAATCTGCTGTTGAGCATTTGCCAATGCCTGGATGTTGTCATTTAGGGTACGGATAGCTGCCCTCTGCAGCCTCTGCCCTTCTCTGTTCTGCCATTCAGCACGTGCCTGTGCCGCCATTACAGTCTGGAACATGCATCTGGTGATACCAGCTGCTGCACTCTGTCCTGCAGGTGCATGTCTGCCAGAGGTCCTCCTACGAGCAGCACCGGCCACATGCCTGTGTGGCACATCTGCAGTCATTACACTGACACCATGGTGTGTAGACACACCTTCTGTAGCCACCACATGTTCCTGTTCCACGCTAACAGATGCTGACTGTCCTTCCTCTATGGCCACTGGTGATGCGGTATGTGTTGGCAGCAGAACTGTGTGTGGGGAAGAGGGGGACATAGCTGGGATGGCAACCATTGGCACAGATTCAGCCCCTGACAACCCTGCCTGTACCTCATGCATATGTTCATCACTGCTAGTATCTGTGGGGACACTAACATCAGATGGACCGCAGGAGGGTAACGCACCTACATCACCTGTGAATGCAAAGAAAGACTCTAAATTACAATAGACACACACACAGACACACACAGACACACCATGCATGTGATTTGACAGATGGCATGCAGCATGCCTGTGATACAGCAGAGGGCATGCAGCTCAGACATTAATAGTGTTAGTAAGCATACCTCCCTGGGGTGCACACTACAGCAAGCAGGTGTCATATCAGTAGCCATGCAGTTCACACAATCATGGTAGTATGCATGCATCCCCGTGATACACCATGTGGACCAGAACAGGATAACAGTACACATGGCTGATGTGACCTTGACATGTAATCTGCTGACATGTGCATTAACATGCATACATGTCTGACACAATGGTGTCCTGACACATGTACAGCATTGTAATGGGCATCACATTGCGGTGTTGTCTGTATGCCCTACAGATAGAATGCATGTTTAGCAAATGTGCATGAGCATGGAAGGGTAGTGTGAGCCATCTACATTGCTATACAGTGTGAAGTACAGACACTGTGCCATTGCATGGCATCATGAGGCATCTATATTGCTGTACAATGCATAATATGTACACATTGTATAGCCATAACTGCATGCTATGACACAGTCGTGATGTTCAACAGATCTTATATGGTACACTTCAGTGACACCTCCACTAGCTGTGCACAGGCTTGTAGGATGTCCAGTGTACCACATCAACTGTATCATCAGTCAACTAAGGCTATAATTGGACCATGTGTGGACAATGTGCAACAGGCTGTATACACATCACATCTACTGTGTGGCTATGTGTCTCTGTCCATCCCCCATGGCCATGTGTGCACATGTGTTGGCCAAATGTGTGTGATGGCCATCTATCTCACATGTCTGTGTTGTCCCATATGACATACACCCATAGATGTCAGATATGTCACCATCCACAGGACTATGCAGACAATGGGTTGTATGTTTGGTATGTGGGGTATGGGTCATGGGATAGTGTGACAATATTGCAGCCAGAACACTACGTGTCTGGGACATGTTAGATGGCACATCACAATGTGTGCACCCAATGCAGGGGCATATAACACTATGGTGACACCTGTGGGCTGCCCATATCACAGCTCACTGTGTGGTAGTGTTTGCGTACCACACATGTTGTTCCAATGCATACTACATATGCCTCCATTGTAGAACACCTCCACCGGTGTATAATTTCATTTGTATATATTGCACATGGGTGGCCTGTGTGAATGATGGGTGATGCGACCTGTATATCATGACTGGAATGAACACCAAGTGTGCATTTGTTAACTGGCCACATGGCAAATAGATCTATGCTTTAACATGCCTGATACTGATGACAGTCTCACCTGCAACGGACTCATGTCTGTGCGGCACGCCAGAGGTACCTGTATAGGGGTGACACAGCAGTATGAACATTATCCATGACTGTATGACAGCCACAGGGAGCACTGTGCATGTTAACAAATTTGCCTGTATAATAGCATATAGTATGCACATGTGTGCATACACAGGGTAGCATACTGTAGTATGCAGCATGTGTGTCCACATACCTTGCATATGTTGTTACTTTACATAATGTACAGTGACACATGCAACTAAATGGGATATAATAGCCATATGTGCAGTACTGACTTACCAGGCAACTCCAGGCTCATTGGTTGGGAGACACCCACCTCCACGATGGCAGCTAGTGTTTGTGGATGCTATTCTGAGGGTGTCCCCAGACTGGCCAGTAGCTCCTCGGTGTGTGTGAGTGGGGGCTGGGTTGGTGGCCCACCACCTGTTCCACCCTGTTCCCTGGCGATTGCAGTGGCATGCTGTTTTGCATGTTGTATCAAGTTTGTGCAGTGTCTGCGCACCTGCTGGTAGGTGCGGTTATGGCCACTCACATTGTTCACCCTCCTGCGTAGATCCTGCCACAGGTCATCCCGCTGCTGGGCATGCTGTGGCACATAGCTGAACAACACCTCATAATTCTCATGGAGGTATGGGATGAGGACATCATCCTACTGGTGGCTGTACGCTGGAAGGCGTGTACGAGGCATTATCTGTAAGACATAATGATGGTGACAGGTCATAGTTTCAGAGATGTACAGAGATACTGCCGCACATACATTTCTATGACGTCTAGTACATCTGCACAGTTATCTTTGCAAATCATCATGACACTGACACGACTGACGTGTTTGTGTCACACACATGTTGCACCTGTTATGCATTGAATATCATCTCCATATATGTGTGTCACCTCATTACAGTGTTCATACTCCATGTGAATGCTGTCTTGATGTGGGCATGTCTATTTGCCTGCACTGGTGTTCTTACCTATCTGCACTTGCTGGATGTGTCCACGGTAATGCTGTTGACCTCGATGCTGTGTATATGTCACATATCAACACAGACACAGCCTTACTGGACTTGAGCAGTGACAATGCACACATACGCATGGACACCTGTACATGCATGTGTTTTGCCATATACATCGACACAGCACTGTACAGCTGTTCAACATCCTGCCACGGATCGCCTGTGTTGCACATGTGATAGACATGGCACAATGGCTAGTTGGACGTCATTCGCAGGGATGGTTATCAACCATAGCATGTACAGGCAAGGTGTCCTAGCTGTAACAGACAGCCATTATGCCACCGCGAGGTCCATCAGTGCCACATTACTGATCCAGACAGTTGATACTACATCTACCATGCGGCCATCACACCATGTATGACTGGGATGACATGTGCAGCTTTGATGGACAGGGTTACATGGTTTGGTGGGAGTATGTCACATGTATGGCACAGGGATCTGTCCAACATGTGGCGATCCTAGTATTAGGACGGTGGCTATCCATGACGTATGTCTTACAGATCAGGATATGGACATGTAGCATGTCCATCATCATGGTGTAGCAAATGTCTTTATGCAAGGTAGAAAGCATGCTGCATAGTGGAGGTGAGGATTGTGTAGGCTGGTATCGCCAATCCACGCATGGCCATTACCCCTTATAGGTGGTATGTGATCCAATATTGGTCACCCCAGTGCTGTATATGCCTGTCCAATGATCTCCGTGCTCATGGATGGCACCCTGTCATGACATGGGTACCTCTTATGACTACCTAAGGGGCCTGGAGACGTCACCAAGTCAGGGAGGTGTACTGCACAGCACCATCCCTTACACAGTGTCCATAATGTTGACCACAGCCTAGGTGGTAGTTAATGGGTACAGGGATGTTCACCTAGCGGTGACAATGCTGATATCATCCATCAGAATGTGCACATATGTCACACACCTCACCCACACAGCCCATTCTGTATGTTGTTCACAACACTGACACAGCTATTCCTCATAGGTCATGGCCATTCACATCCTTACATACACAGATGCCTAACATTTGTCTGTGTGGTATGGGCTACAATGAGGGTGGAGTACAACACATTAACCCTGTTCTACTGTAGCTGGCACCGGTGTGATATGCACATGTCACTCTGGCACCTTTTGTAGTTGTGAGTCTGTCAACAGGACACTGGTAGAATACTCCTGTGACATACAAAGATATTTGTAATCAAACATCCATACTGTCTTGTACATCTGTACTGCTAACATCTACAGTGATAATGGTTTAGGGACATGCACACCATACTCAGCAGGGTTATAGGGCAGTGCCACCCATTATGACTGTCGTCACCACTTGTGGGTTGATATTATCCAACACCCTATCTGTATTGTATGGTCATGCTAGGCACTTGTTCAGAACTTGTGAGCATGTCATGAGCTACTGATTAATATTGCACCCATTCCACACCATTTCCCACAGGTACACTGGCTGTCCTAAAATTTCCAGCTTGCTTATGGTACAACAGCTGTTGTACACACGTAACGCACATATCCTGTGAGACATGGCTGTATATACAGGCATGACCAACTGTCACATACCAGTGCTATTGCCTGTCTATATGATTGCTATGTCGTACATGTGGCAATAGAGCAATTGTCTCATGTACACATTCAATGCTCACCTCCCAACATACAACACTACAGCCTGTGGGCGATGCACGTATGCAGCCCTGCTGGGGGTAATGCTGTCACCAACCCTGACTGCACCTGACAGTCATGTGGGGATGTGTAACATTCGCAACACACCCCACTCATCACATAGTCTCACATAATCTCCACCACAGGCCACACATACGAGGACAACTTGTGCAGTACCTCTCCATACTCTGTGTAGGCACTAGAGGCAGCCCTCATCACGGAACACAACATCACCAACTTATAGCCCACAGACTCATGTGTGCCCATCACATACAGCCAATAGGGTGTTATAACATACACAACACACCAGTCATAGGTGACTCTGTAGGCGGTCACACTGCAGTTCCACACAGCAGGCTACACAAGGCGATAGTCGCTTACATCTTGCTGTCGGGTAACTGGTTCTGCAACATAACCTATGCACCCATGCCACACCTCAGCAGGTACGATGTGACTGTCATTCTCCATGCTAGTGTGACTGCCCTGAGATGCCACTTCACAGACTACGTGTGCAGGGACATGCAATAGCTCACCAGTCTTGTAGCCCTGAAGGTGTGGGCTAAGCCCTGGGGAGCATTATGCATTCATCCGGACCCGATACCACTGTACAACGACTGACTGGGTCACGTCAACAGTTGCCTATGCTTCTGCTGTCATTCCACAGGCATCTGGTATCTGTCCGCTTTGAATGACCTGGTCAAACACAATGCTTTGGCACAGATGACCTGCACCTGTCAGCCCTGGGAGTACAGATCACATGTAAGGCCCTTGCTGCTTCTATACTGCCTGTCTTGCACAGTTTCCAATAACAGTCACCGGCAGAATGGGAACTGGCAAGCAGGACATGGGGTCATGTGACACAGTGCTTGCATCTTCCTATGTGACGCACGCAGGCAAGGCACACCTTATAATGCACCACTCCAATATCTCTGCAGTGACTGGGACCTGCCTCTAGGCTCTGCAGAGCACACCTGCAATTCCAGGTTATAGACAGACCATACCTTTCAGGCACATACCTGGACCAGCATACCCACAGCTGAGGTGTCCCCATATCCCACTATGTTGTACACACATCCTGGCTAGTTACTTAGCACAATGCATCAGAGGTGCACCACGTGCAACTAACTTGTCTGGTACCGCTATACACATTGTAACAAGCTACAGATTCAACAACATACCCCACAGTTACCAGACCTCATTTGTTGGTGTACTGGACAGTAGGGCTCAGACAGCTACTACTGATGTGTGACTGACACTACCCCACACTTAACTGGGATAGCCACTCATGTACCGACACATCCATGAGTCATAACCTCCACTCAGCTGGATCAACCCATACACACCACCTCCATGACCAACATTAACCTTGACATGAACACTACCAACATGTAACTGGTGTTCCACACCTGGGGTTATCCCCTCATTGGTGGATTCCGAACATATGCTAATTAACCTTGTTAGCCACATCCCGGCACCACACCCTTCACGGCATACACAGTACATGAGTACTACAACACCTACTACAGATGTCTTATGACAGTGGCTGTTAACGTCATGACACCCGTGCAGATGGACGATGCACATACAAATGCTGAAACATACCCCAGTGCACTTCATTAGCATGTACATGACTGCATGGATCATGCTATTCCACACAGAGCCATGATGGTACACACCAGATAACAGACACCACTCTGGTGGTCAAGTTCCATGGACATAATGTACAACAACAGGTGGAGGCTGTTGCACAGTGGTGTACAATCCCATGGGTGGGGTAGCTCACTGGTCAGCCTCGGTAGGGCCACAGGATCCCTCATCACATACTCCAAGACTAGCTACATAAACATTACTGCGACACATTCCGGGGTGTACCACAAGGCATTATGGTGGTATGTCAGTAGTCGATGGCAACACCCACATCTGCTCTCACATACAACAGTCACTCAGGAACATTACAGACCCAGGTGATGTTGGCAACATGCTGGTGGATGGATTAAATGCTAACATTACACCCTCTCACTCACTACAGGGCCACAATCCAAGCAGGAACATTGCGGTGTCCCTGCGGTCACACCTACACAGTACTAACCTGCACTCTATATATCCTGAGACACTGGCCCCATGTCACCTTCCAAAGCCCCAGGCTGTGATGTCCACAAACCTCTGAACGACATGTCTCCCCACTAGGCCACCATATTCAGTAATAGCCTTGTATCAGACATTGTGGCCCCTGAATGGCACACAGCAACATTTATCACACTTCACACAGGTGGCACCAAAATGCACGAGTGGGACTATAGTCCTACACACCTGACTGGACTGTACTGCACGGCTATGGGGCACATAATCAAGGACGTCATTCACAGAGACATTGTTGGGCTTCGGTCCTTTGATGCCACCCGGGTTGGACTTGTTAGGGCCAGAGCATGGCCCCTACACCTGGTGGACCCCTTTCATACAGTTACCAGGGTAGGTGATGATGGTACGGGAGTACACACATCCTACATTGTCCTCTCATTGCCTTTCAGCACCGTTCTCTATTCTGGTATTGACAACATACGCATCCACCTGCACATCGTACCCTATGTCTCAGGATGTTATGCAACGTGGCTCATGGACAGGACACACACAATGAGGGCAGCATACCATAGTACCGACTGCATTTCAGTTACATTTGGCATACCACAGTCCTCAGTCATAGGACCCCTCATATTCAGTATATGCTTCCCTGAGGTACAGGCTAGCACAGAGGGACATTTCCTGCCTAGCTTTATAAACCCCTGCATATAAATCGCCATGATTGATCCACCAGCTGATACTGACTCCATCCATATGGGTGTCACTGTGACAGTTACCTGATATGAATATCATGGCCTCAAGCTGCATGACACAAGGAGCATGAACATCACATTTGCATTACACCATTCACCCACTGACTATCACATAGGTGGTAGTCCCCTACATGCATGTCACATTGTACATGTTTGTAGTACACACGTATGTCGCACCCACTCCTGTGGTTACCGTATTGCCACTGTGACGTGGATATCCTTCTATGTGGCCACACTTATCTGTACTGGGTGTGTAGCTGGTACATAGGCACCCATTGTACCTCTGAACTCAAGACTTCTACACACATTCAAGGGTACACCATCCCATTTAGCGTGTACCTTACACAACAGCTGCAGCTTTACATACCACAACATTAACACGCCATGATGTTTATTGAGCTCCGACAGTTAAAGTATGCGGCTGAACTACGGATACCACGTCTGTACACATTTGCATACTACATACTCAGGGGTGACCTCTGCTGAACAGACAGGGCCCATGTCCACAACAATATTAATGGATATACTCCACATACGTGACATAAGCAAAAGCCACTGTGAGCAGCATGCTCATGGATATGTGCACACACGCAACAATGAGTGGGATGTGCTTGAGGGCTACATTCCCAAAACGGACACTCACCATGCTTTGGAACATGAGTCCTATGTACATCACGCAGGGACACTCATTAGCACTGTTCATGTGATACCTCCCTTGATGGTTGGGAGACACATGAACGCCAGTGAACACTGCAGTGGCTGTACTGTGCAGAGGTGCAGGTAACACATGGCTCTGCTGTTCACAGGACACTACCCTAAAAAGGTGCCACTGGTGTGAACACTGTAGTTGTGCTTACACATAGACTTGCCAGACTGCATAGTACCCCACTATGAACCTGTGAAGCTATTACATGTCCTTTGTGCATGGTTACTTGGTAGCCCTTCCATTTAGATTAGCTATCATGCTATTACAATGTCCCGTGCCTACAAGCCATATGTATCCTGTTATTGTCCATGCCAATAGATGATACCTTTGGTATGCATGATATGCCTGTTATGCTGTGTAGAATATCTGACATATCTACCTACAATACTATACATTACACATATTTCACATAGTATCCCATAATGCAAAGCATACTTGCACAGCGGGACCACCCTAGACATGTCATTGTCGTTATATGCCCATACACATGCCTACTGTGACAGTATATCAACATATACTATCCCCTGCTATGGCACGTACTTGTTGGACATACCCTACCACTGACGGCGGGTTGTATGGAATTGTTCTGTTTAAAGCCCTCATGTAGCATACCTTGAGGTGTCTGTGATGTGTACCTTGTGGCCCACTGCTGGATGCACAGTTTCTACAAGCGTTAGTATGCTCAGCAAGACATCACTACATAAATACCTTTTCCCACTTTATGCATTGCGGACACTTTTAATTAATGCAAACCAGGCTATACATACAGTAAATAATTAATAAAGAACATGCTATACATAAACTTACATAGCGAGTGTTCTATATACCTTGTTATCGTTATGGACATTCGTCTCTATCTCTCTCACACTGCTTAAACAGGTATTTTGTATGAGCATACGGTTTGAATGTCTGGCAAGTCATCCTTATATACGTCGATACCTGTAACATGTGGTTTGCTCCCGCCAATTGGTGTTCCTGAGTGACTAATTACTTGCATATCAGCTGTGCAGCTACTCCATTCACCAATTACGTGGCAACAGTGGGGTATAATTGAATTCTCCATTTGGGCATTGACCATTTGCCCTACCTTCGGGGAGACGGCCTGTATTGTGTTTTGTTATGTGTAATTGCAACTGCTATGCATAGAGACAAGTATACTTTGGATTCATGTCCCCCATGGATTGTGTGTGACAGCTAGAGTATGTGGTTCCACATGTGGGTGTACCTGTCATCCCAACGTCTGATAATGGACTATTGCAAACAAAACCTGTCACATCGCCATTTGTTCCATTATACAACGGCTGCAATTTTGCATGGCGCCTTTAATTGTGTCTCTCACAAGGTATGTTGATGGTTCTGCAGATGTAATTGACTGACTGGATGTTTGTGCTGTTATTACAGTCTGTATTGCTATAGTTTCTAGTATGGGGGATGTCGGTGGGTGTACGTAGCATATACAGGTTTGTGGGGCTTGCATTTCTACATATTCCATATATATATGTGTGTGGGCTCCGTCCCTAATTAAAGAGCTATCAGTTAGTAGACTTATGTTACGGGATTGTACATTGGGCCGTTGTTAATTGGTTTCTATAGGTTGATACTTCCATACCTCCAGAATTGTATCGATATGTAAAAGGATATGTCTAAATGACAGCTATCCCATGTATTTCTGTATCAGATATTTGCAGTCATTGCGGTTGTGTTGGTAACAGAACCTCTTTGCCATGAGTTGCCAACTTTTCATATGGCCATTGTTGGATACATGCGGGACACACAGCGGTGTTTATAGGCCAACACATAGCCACGTTCAGTACACAGGTTAGCACATACTTTTATCCTCAACACATACCTATTGTTGTGGGACTTTGGCTACTTATCATATTGCATGTAACATTTATGTTTCTTACATACAGGCATAACTATTTAATGCAACTATTACATTATATATGGGACATATTAATGTCCTACAATCTTGGACATTTGCCCTTTGTAATGTTTTATGTCAGGACACACCTGCCCAGGGAGGGGCTGTCCCTCCTAATGTGGGACAGGTGGTAACCGTATGCCTATGGCTAGCTATACCCACACCTACCGTAATGATCTACCTCCGAGTTGGCACTAACAGACACATGATGCGGACACACACACACATTACAGTCACACGGAGATGCACACGGCACCCTCAACACACACATACACAGACTACGGCACTCACAAGCACAGTTGAACACAGTACCTATGTGGACCGCAACACCGTCAGTGGTAACTAAATGTCCCTTCATATCATCATACTATTACTCGCGGTTGTGCTGTTCCGGTACTGTGTTCTTTCAGTCTTTCAGCCTCGTGGTTACGCATGTCGGTATGTTACACATTCCATAGTTGGCGGTATCCTATTTATTTGTACCTCCAAGGTGTTATGACTGTCGTTGATCTATCTATATATATTTGCAGATATCGCTGAATCCATATATATCAACATATATCACTCTATCGCCCTTTCTATCTGTATTATATGTATGTATATATGTGTACATATATATATATATATATATATATATATATATATATATATATATATATATATATATATATATCTGACGGGGAAAGTGACAGGCAAGCTACACCTTTCATTGTGTACTTGTCGGTGTATACTGTTTCCTGGACTCTGCACGTTTGTGTCTGTACGTGTCATATTACACACCTGCCGTAGGTTGGGTTACCAGCTGTCCCACTCTGCGAGGGACAGTCCCTCTTTGTGCAGTTGTGTCCTGCAAAATATTTGTAAACATGGCAAATGTCCTGAGATTTTAGAACATACTTATTTCCTATAGTTTATGTGATAGTTGCATAAAACAGTTATTCTGTATCTGAACAACCTATATGTTATGGAAACAGAATAAGTAAGTAAACATTACAAGAATGAGCTTTTATCTCGGCAACACAGTGAAGTTCTGAATTTCGTACTGGCCGGGTGTATGTGTCAGCCTGCAGACATCTGACGTATGTCCCACATTGGTCATTTGAAGAGGTGGCAACCCTACCATAAGTACATCTTGGCTAGCAATAGTGTTAGGTGATTCTATACATGATTGTGTGTTCTACTCCTGGCAGTGGTCGTTTTACCCTTCAGAGCAGGCGGTATTAGTACAGGGGTGAATAATTCTGGTTTCACCTGTTCTGGACATCATTGACCGTGATCTGCGCGATATTCAGAGAAGCTTATCCCTGTTTCGCGCATATCCATATAGTCATATTTCAACGTCACTTACCAGCAGTGGGCAATGCATAGTCCCGCTAACGTGTGCTACACATATGATCTGATGACCTGCATCCGACATGCATTACTCGTGCCTTCGGGATTACGTTACATCCCTTGCAAGACATGGGACCGGGAGCATGCATGACGGTCACTGCATTTAACACATGGCCATCTGGGATTTGTACACGTGTTATGTCATTTTGTACGTGGAGAATACTACGGCTGTTACTCCATACTGCACTCACATGGGTAACTCAGCTAGTTTACATATTGATGAGTCCAGTTAATGGTATGTCCATGTGATGTTTACTGGATTTGCTCCGGCATTGGGTATGTATATCACAGTGAGCCACACACGATACTGTGCTACACCTTCAAACGACCGTAGGTGGAGCATGCTGGGGTGACGAATACCTGTCATGGGTACACCCATGCCTTGACACAACATCCATGATTATATTATGTGGAGCCCCTCATTAACGCAGCAGGGACTCCGTGCTGAGTGTGTGCAGAACAGTGCTTACACACATGTGCTCCCACGATTGCCTCTGCTCCACTAAGCGACAGTTGGTTACTCGATGTTGTGGCGACAGCGGACACTGTTTGCCCCATTTGGTGTATGGCCTCTGACAATCAGCCATGTACCTACCGATGTACCTGGGAACCTATACACACAGCACCACCATATGCTGATAGGCGCATGTACTGTTCAGGTGTTGTCATTCCGTTTTCCAATAGCTGTTGTGTGTACAATGTTTGAGGGCTGCCTATGTTGGATTCACACAGTGGGTCACCTATACATTACAATTTACAGGTGGTCGTGTTTGTGTGCCATCCATTTTACTGTGTGTGCAGGTGGAGTGGTGTGTCAGTCCATAGGGGCCTACACTGTCAGAGTATGTGCTATACATTCCCTCTTTGCTAAGGCGTAGGCATATTGGGCACACCTCCGTCTGCCTACTGGGGCTGGCACAGTGTGTTCATGGTCTGAATCCCTCTGTGCCTGTGATGGCCTTGGCAATTGTGGTGGGCTATGAGGGCCTTCACCATTTTGTCCCTGCTGCAGCTGTTTCCGCAGGATCATATTATGTAGCATGGCACATACTATGACAATGTGGGCACATGTGCCTGGAGAGTACTGCAAGGCTCCACCAGATGTGTCCAAGCACAGGAACCGTGATTTCAGCATCCCAAACACACGCTCTATGATGATTCTGGTTTGTGTGTGTGCCTCATTATGGTGTTCTTGCATGGGTGTGTGTGCATTTCTGATGGGAGTCATCATCCACGGCTCCAGTGCATAGCCAGCATCCCCCATAAGGTGGCCATGTGGGATGCTTCTCCTGACAAAAACCTGATACAGCTGTGAGGCATGCCAGATATGGGAGTCATGGTAGCTTCCAGGGCTGCCAGCGCACACATCCATGATAATGCCCTGGGCATTGCACATGACCTGGCAGTTGATGGAGTGGAATCCCTTGTGGTTTATGTAGCACCTACCATGCTTACCGGGTGGTGACTTGATTTGTATGTAAATGCAGTCTATCGTACCCAGTACCTCCGGATAGTGTGCCACATGGTGGAAGTGACGCATATTGCTAGCCAACTCCTCCTGAGTTTGGGGGAAGTATATATGCTCATTGGCATGTAGTAACATGGCATCCAGGAACTGATGTAGTACCCTGGATGCTGATGCCTGTGAGACCCCATTATATCTCCAGTTGGCCTTTGAAAGGTACCTGTGGCTAGTATTCGCAAGCTTACACATACCTTCATGTCCACTGGGATGGGTTCCCCTCTGTTGTTTCTGGTTCTCAGGCGTGGCCGGCACAGCTCAACTATTTGCTGTAAGATGTCCCTGTCCACCCTGTAACACTCTACTATCTCCAGATCATGTAGCCCGTGGTAGGTTACCCTTGGTCTGAACATGCTTCGCCTCCTCCGGGGCCTGCGGTGGTTGTCGGCATCATCCTCCACAACACCGTCAGTCTCTAACACATGCTGATGAATCACAGCTATGGCAGCTCCCAACATGTACATTTTAAAAGTTCCCCGTGTGTTTACACCTATGGTGCAGTGTTTGGGAATACACATGTGTGTGTAGGGTGCTTTCACACTTTATACTATTGTGCTGTGAACACCGATGATGTCATAGGGTGTGTATGTACGATTGTAGCTACAGGGTATCTTATGTGTTTTACTACCGGAACTACTATTGTGGTGCCTTTGGTGTTGAATTACATTTGGCTGCCGTGGATTACCTCTTGACCTTCCCTTTACATTTCTGCACATTCCACCTACCATTTTCTGGCATACATCCAGCAGCCTGCTTTCATTTGTACTTTCCTAGACCTGGCGTATCTTGTGTAATGTGTGCTATTGCCGGTCTACTGTCAGTTTGCTTTGCTCTGCTATGACAGATCTCCTATCTTTGCAATCCAATGCCTCCCCTCCTTTCTTTGCATTCCAATGCCTCCCCTATCCTGTTTTTCAGATTTCTGCAAGCAGACTTGTCAGCTACCGTCGATTGGCCGCCGTGAGTTGATTGGTGTTGATTGCTCATTAGTACTCCAATTACCCTACTTCGGCATTTCCTTCTTTTCTTCCCCTGACCTTCCTGTTTGTGCTATTGTTCGCGGCGCGTGCATCCGCTTACTGGGTTTCAGGCACGTTTTCATCCTTATACACATGCACTTTTGGGCACCATGTGTGCTCTCAGCTAAACGATTCTATACCTTCCTCCCCACCCCTGTCCTGCAGCTTTGCTTAGCAACGGCCAGGCCAGATTTGCATTATTCCAATGTGCTTACTGCTACGGTGGCACACCCCTCTGCTGATGTCATGTATCTCCTCTGAGCCACTCCTCGGTGTTATAGCGCTGCGCCGTATGGTACAACCTTCATCCGGCGGGACATTTGCGATTCAGTATTATCTGCCTCATTTGCATGGCATTGACTACTAATTCATAGTTACCATGCCAAACACTGTCGCAGGCCCTTAGCAACCCTTGCACCTTGGTTGTGGTGTTCCATGCCTACCATTGTGTATTATGGTGTACACCTGATTTGTATTACATTGCAATTTTATGACATTTTTATATAATTTCTTTATGTTCCAGTTTGCGCACACATGCCCTGTGGTTGTACTATGCGTTACTGTGGACATGACATTAAATGTTGTTTTTTAGGTGTTGTGCATCTTTTCTTATGCCATTGGCTGTGTATTTAGCCATTGGCATATGTTAACTTTGTAATACATGAGTCTGGTCCGCTTCCATAGCTCCGATGTTCTGTTTGGGAAAATGTAAACCGTGTTTTTTGGTTTACATTTCCGTGGGCTTATGCTACACCTGCACCACTTCATGAATCACTATCTGCCTTCATTTGCATGGTGCAACACTGCGCATGGGGTGATTAGCATACCTATGCTGAGGGCTGCGCAGTTCTGGTGTACGCCGGTAGTGCACGTGGTATTGGATCGTACCTGAATCGCTCGACGGCCATATTTGGCGTTATTCCACCTACGCTATGCCTGCACCTGGCACAAGCTTCATGAATCCCGGGGGTAAGTAGAATGTGAAGGATATTTAATGATTCTGTGGGCAGTGCTGTGTTTAGAACCTTCATCTCACTCTGTGGACCTGAACACATTGTAGGCAATGAAACCCTGCACTTATTGGGTCCCTCAATGGTCTTAAACCAGGTATCCTTACTGATGCATGTATCAGTTCATTGCAAGGCAAGCAGTACTTGTATGGAGTGAATATTTTTGTTGAACAGCAATGCCTTTATGTTATTTGGATTTTGTGGAGGAAGACTCGTTGAGAAACAAGAAATGACCAAAGAGGCTTACACCTTCTCATCTCTTTCAGTGGGTATGGCACGTGGTGCAGAGTGCACATGACATCACAGTTAGCTGTGGAGACCGAAGACTGGTGACAAGAAGCATTAGCAAGTTACTTGTGATCAGAGAACTGGAGGTTGCAGCACAGCAGAGGTGAGCCACACCTCCTGCAACACGTATATTTACGTCCATCCTATACTTGCCAGCTAGTATACTGGAAGGTATAAAATAAAAACAACAAAAATCTGTGGCTACAAGAACTTAACATCTGATCTCTTCATTACCCCTAGAATTAGTAACTGAAATTACACTGCTCCACCAGCAATGAGTGAGTTAACAGATTCTGTAGGAGTTGGCAAAGCCTGAACTACAGTCACACATATTTTGATGAGTATCAGTAAGGAATAAATGTTCCCAGCTGCTACTGGGAACATCCGAAAATAAAAATGTTCTGGTTTTAATTTAGCTAATGTGTTCTACTTTATGGCTGGGAAATCAGCACTAGTTAAACTGTGAAATTTTGTCTGCAAAAATAGTAAATCAGGTGCAAGTCAGCATCAGATATTCTACAATGATAATATTATTTACATAAAAAACTGCCAGTACCACAAAATTAGTACCATTAAAAACTGAATATTGTTTAAGTATTCTTGCAAGGACCTTCAGTATTGAAATTCCCTTCTTCATTCCATTGCACCCCGATGAGGGATACAATCAGAGTGAACAGATGCTTTACTGGTGTTTTTGATGTTGCAGCAAATTCAAGCATTCCTCTGCCTGCAAGGACATGTAACAATAGGGTTTGAATTTTCAGTATGTGGAGGCCATAACCTCCATATCAGGGGTGCAGGGGAACTGACTATATATACTATGGTTATATTATGTACTTTTGATTTATCTAGCTATACAAAATTTTGCAGATTTGTTACATTATTTACTGCTGGCTTGAGATGATTGTCACTGATGAAGTGACACCCCGACCCCATGTGCAAAAATGGGAAAAGAGGTTATAGATGGATGGATGGATGGATGGATGGATGGATGGATGGATGGATGGATGGATGGATGGGTGGATGGATGGATGGATGGATGGATGGGTGGATGGGTGGATGGATGGATGGATGGATGGATTTACCTCTGTAAATATATCATAGTTGGTATCTAGTGGGTCGATTATATGTTTATGTCTAATCTGTAGCCAATGACTCAAAGTTTAGTGTTTCTCTTTCATACTTATTCTTTACATTTCATTTAATTAAGGAGTATCTTCTTATCCATACATTTCTGGACCAATAGACTGTGTTCATCTTAATAAAGAAATGTGTAATCTGTCCATCCTAGCAGTATTGACACTGCCCATGCCACATCCTTAAACTGCACAGACCCACCAACTGATACTTGCTGGACAACAACACAACCTCCCACTCCCATGACCAGTAACAGGAGAATACCTCACTAGCTTAAAATTCCATAAATCTATAACTATTGCACATGCTAGCTGTGGTATGAGTCTCCTCTAAGAACCATACATAACGAGCAATAGTAGTGAAATGAATCTTCACCTTGACCATCATCCTCCTATGAAGAAGGTCATTTATGTTGCATATTACATTCACTAATATAATATGTGTGGCCATTCAACAATGCAGATGCACACTGTTTTTTCTAGCCAAACTTGCCACCTTTTACTAGCTTAGAAAGGATAGTAGCTTGAAATGGAAAATTTAAGCAGAACACACAAAAGATATCCACAAACTTGTTTAAACAGCCAGCTTCTGGAGTGCCCTTCTTTATACCCTTCCCCATGGAATGCAAAATAAAACTTATAAAACCAATAAACATACTACATGCAAATCCAAAAAACCAAAACAGCACTTCCACGAAGCAAATGTTCTCATGATAAGGAAGATGTATACCAAAATAATAAGAAAATAGTCCATTCACGGAAACAAACCAAGGCAACTCTTAAAAAAGATAAATAATCCAAAATCTTCACTTAAAATGAAAAAAGAACGCTGGATATAGCTGTAAGCAAGAAATCCTTTATGGTCTGATGAAGCCAATATGGTGAAAGCGCTTACCGACTTGCACAAATAAAGGATTTCTTGCTTACAGCTATATCCAGCATTCTTTTTTCGTTTTAAGTGAAGATTTTGGATTATTTATCTTTTTTAAGAGTTGCCTTGGTTTGTTTCCGTGAATGGACTATTTTCTTATTATTTTGGTATACTACATGCAAATGTTTATTGCTCAACAAAATCACATGGCTAGTAGTCATCATACAGCATTCATCAGAAGGTAAACCTTAATATGAAAGCAGCATAGGTGGTACAGTTAGCACCTCAGAAGAGTTACAGATTGAGTGTAAGTGTAGTAACAGCATATATTTAACTGCAGGTGACAAAATGGCTGTCTAAATGAATTCCTTTATATGTCTGTAACTGCATCAGGGAGGTGGTGAAACTCTTTGAAACAGCTTTGTAGCTTTAAGGACATTTTTTCCTTTGGTCATCACCTATTGAAGATTTTTTTTTTGTCATCAGCTACAAGGAGAGGGGACACTGATCTGAGACCTGCCTATTGCACCAATTGGCCTAACTAATACTCTAAAACATATATAAAACAATTAGGAGCCTACTGCATTAATGCATTCTGGTCATAGAATCTGTAGAAAATCAAGTCTTTTTTATCTGTTTTTAAAAATAAATTTAAAACTTTACTTTTTGTAGGTTCATTGAATGCAAGTCACTGTACTTCATGCAGCATGCACCGCTGAAGTGACTGAAGATTCTGAAGGATAGTGGGCCAATTGTAGGGGTAAGCAACAGTGGGCTATTCAAACTGAGAATATAGAAAAGTAATTGGAGTGACTCCATGGTGCAGAGGGACAACACTCTTACTGCAACTCAGACAACCCACATTCACCTAGTTGCATGGGTGTTGAAGGAGTCACATGGGGGTGGCAGTGAGTGGCTGTGTTGGCTTATTTATTTATTTATTTATTTATTTATTGTTTGTTAACCGGGTTAGTCCAGCTGGGCTTGTGGCTCATTTTCAGTGGAGACCCAAGGAGAAAAGCTCCAGTACATAATATAAAGTATATAGGTTTGTATCATTATAATATATCTAAATATACAAAATATGCATCATTATATGATGTAGGTTCAAAAAGTTGTAAACTTACAAAGGCAGAATTACAGAGAGTTGCCACATTAATAATAGATAAAGTGAATAGCATGTGTCAATATTAGTCTGTACAGGAGTAACAGTTTTACAAATTGTATATACACACTGGTTTGCAATTTAGAGCTTGTCAGTTTTGAGAATATGAGTAAGGTAGGCCAGAGGCATGCATGCAAAAGATTTTTGGAAAGATGTTCTGAGCAAGAGCTCTGAATTTTGTTAAAGTGGGCAAAGAAATGATGATTTTAGGTATGGAGTTAGTAGTGTAGGTGTTTTAGGTGGCAGCATGTGAAGGACATTCCCATTTGAAGGAGAGATGGGAGAGAAGCATGGATTTGAAGTTGTTGTGGTTAGGTATATTACATAGTGGTGTGGGGAGATTGTTCCATAGCTTGGCTATGGTGTGGGATAGTAGTAGTTTGCCAGGTGGGTGGATGTGTTTGTGTACATGTAGGAGGTTTTGGCCTTTGGATCTCAGGGTGCTGGTAGGTGTGTAGGGTGTTAGAGATTTAGCAAGAGAGGGGCATTCTGTTGGTTTAAAGATGAGTTTGTGGGCTGTTGTACATTGTAGGTACTTTAGGTGGTTGTGGAGTTCTAGCCAGTTTAGGGTGTATAGGGAGTGACAGTGATGGGAAGAGTTCTTAGAATTGGTTGCAAATTTGCAGATTTTGTTGTAACAGGCCTTGAGTTTAGAACAGAGGCCGAGTTGTAGGTTGGAGAATAGGTGAGCACCATACAAGAGAGAGGGGAGAAGGAAGGTAGATGCAAGGGTATGACAGGAGGATGGAGTAAGGTAGTCATTGTGTCTGTAGAGGAGACCGATTTTCTGGTGGGTTTTTTTGATTGTTGAGAGGATGTGGGAGTCAAATTTTAGGTTTTCATCGATGGTAATGCCAAGTAGCTTGGGAGCGAATATCATTAGTTTTGTTTTGTTGGCATTTAGGGCCAGGTGATGAGATTGCATCCATGATTCAGTTTTGGAGAAGGCTGTTTGGGTATTGAGTAGAAGTTTGGAGGGGCAGGAGGCTGAGCAGATGATAGTGGAGTCATCTGCATATTGGATGATTGAGGCTTCAGGGATGGAGAGGTGGAAGTTGTTAATGAATAAGTTGAAGAGGAGAGGGCCAAGTACTGATCCTTGGGGAACTCCTGTGGGTGTAGGTAAGAAAGGGGAGGTTGATTCTTTCCATTGTACAGCCTGTTGGCACATGGAAAGGTAGCTGCAAAACCAGTCTAGGGTTGAGGGAGATAGATGCAAGTGTGAGAGCTGGGACAGAAGGAGGGAATGGGAGATTGTGTCGAATGCCTTTGAGAGGTCAAGAAAAAGAGAAGATACATATTTGCCACTCTCACGTGCTAGGTTGACTGTTTCTAGGAAGGAAAGGAGGGCTGTCATGGTGCTGTGGCCAGGGCAGAAGCTGTGCTGGGTGGCAGAGAGGAGTTTGTGCTGGATTAGGTATGGCATGAGCTGGGAGTGGATGTTTTTTTCTAGAATTTTAGAGAGAGGAAAGAGTATAGCTATGGGTCTGAAGTTGGCAGTGTCTGTGTTCTTACCACCTTTGTGGAGAGGAATTATGAATGCATGACGCCAGATGGTTGGTACATAGGATTCCTGAAAGGATCTATTTATGAGGATGGATATGGGATAGGCTATTGATTCGGCTGATATTTGAAGAAAATTTGCTGGAAGGTTGTCAGGGGCATTGCGGCATGGTTTTAGCTTTTGCAGTAGTCTTTTTATAGTATTGGTGGAGACAGGTTTAAGGGAGAATAGGGGGAAGGAGGGGGTGAGAGAGGGGGTTTGGGGGGCAGGGTGAGGGGTTAGTATTGGTGGATGGATTGGGGAAAGTGGAGGATAATTTAGCTATGCAATCAATGAAAAATGTGTTGAAGTTAGTGGCTGTTTCAAGACTTGAGAGGTTAGGATTGGGGCAGGGGTTGGAATTATTACCAGGGTGGAGTATTGAGGAGATGGATGTCTAGAATTTCTTTGGATTGTTTGAGTGCTTGTATTGCAGATTGCTGTAGTAGTTTTTGCGATCTTTTGTTATTGATTTTTTGGCCAGGTTGTAAAGATGTTTATATTCTTGGAGGGTGCTGTTTTTTTTTTTTGTTTTTGGTACAGTTTCCACTTTTTGCTTCTTTGATTCATTATCAGTTTAGTTTCTTGGGATAGCCAGGGGCAGGAATTTGTTTTGATATGTTTGGTTTGTAAAGGGGCTAGTTTATCAAGTAAGGTAAGGAAAGTTTGGTTAAAATATGTGACAGCGTTATCTAGTGGAAGGCTTTTCAGTGGAGACCAATTAGTAACCTTGAGGCATTCATAGAAGATTTTGGGGTTGAAGGAATATAGGTTACAGGATTGCTTGAAAATGTGTTGTTTTTCTATGTGGGAGGGTAGCCAGTCTGTGAAGGCTGGTAAGTGGTCACCTAGGGGGTCTGGTAGTATACCAGCTTTGGAGATATGGTTGGGATGTGTTGTTAGGATCCAATCTAAGATGGTACCGGAGGAACCATCTTTGTTTGGACTAGTAGGGAGGTCTATTAGTTGGGTGAAATTGTAGAGGTTGATAGAGTGAGATGGAGTATCTATGAGGAAGAAGGCCCAGTTAATATTTACATCACGAAGAATGTAGGTTTCATTTTTGATGTTAGAGCTAAACCAAGAGAGGATGACTTCTAGAGTTTTGGTATTGTCTCCAGGTGGGATGTAGATGGAGCAGATGCAGATGGATTTGTAGTTGTTAAGTTTTAAAAGGCCCACAGTCATTTCTGCATTGGCAAAAGTTGGGATGAATTTGGTCAATGGAGTAAAATTGAGAGTGGAGGGGTAGATAATTTCTACGCCTCCTCCTTTTCTATGAGTCCTATCATTGTGTATGATGTGGTAGCCTGGGGGGAGGATTTCATTATCTCTGATGGAGGGTTTGAGCCAGGTCTCAGAGACAGCGGTTATGTCTGGCTGGTTGTAAGAGAGCCAGGCATGAAGGTTGGGGATTTTATTATGGAGACTTTGTGCATTTAGGGTCATGAGGCTGATGGTCTTGTGTTTGTGTAGATTGGAACTTGGGTTAGGGTGGGTAGAGGTAGGGGTTGGGCCTGGGTTAGGGTGGATGTCACCTGAGAGAGAGAGTGGGATATGGGAGAGGAGCTGTCTGAGGAGAAGTAGAAGGTAAAGAGTAGTATGGATTTGTTGAGGGAGGGATTTCTTAGAGAAAGTAGTTAGAGTAGGGTGAGGAGATGGTGGTGTAGGGAGTAAGGAGAGTTTGAAAAGATTGGATGGGCTGGAGGAGTAGAGTTCTGGGGAGATCTGTGAATATGAGTGGGATGTATTTGAGGGGTCTGAGGTGGTGGTGTGTGTGGTTAGAGGTAGGTATGTGTTAGTGTGGAGGCTAAGTTGGGTAATGTAAGTTAGGCATACTAGAAGGGTAGATAGTAGAGCTTGTTGTGGGAAGGTAGGCATTGTAGTATAGGTGTGTGAGGTGTGGTGTATGTATGAGAGAGGGTGGGGGTGTGTGTGAGATTGGTGTGTGTATGGAAGTGGGAGTGGTTAGGTAGATGGTGTGTGTGAGTGGTGCAGGTGATGAGGGGGTGTGGTTTGAGGAAGTATAAGTGTAGGTGCACTGGGGTGGGTGGGATTTGGGGGTAGGGTAGGGGAGCGGAGTGAGCCCGTAGGGCGAATGGAGCTAGATAGAGCAAAAGGAGAAAATCAGCTGGAAAAAAGTATCAGCAACTGCCGTTTTGAAGGTAAGTTAAACAGGTAGTTATTAAGAGAAAAATAAAGGGAGAAATAATTTACAGAGGTATATGTTGATGCTTTAGTACAACTAGTTTGTGCTTTGAGGGGTGGGGGTTATTTCCAGCGTTTGGAGATTGTTAACTAGGATATTGATATATACAGACAGAATACAACAGAAATGAAGCCAAACTGGGAATAGGGATTTACTGGCTTTTGGATGGTAGGTGCTGCCACCTAGTGTTGACTAGGAGGATATCAGGCAGGAAAGAGGAGCAGGTCTCATTAACGGTGCACTATGGAAAAAAAAATTCTAGGTCACTATGAAAACTTTGAGGACATAGAATACCTGGAGGGGGGGAGTAGTTGTTGGTCTGCGGTAGGTTGCTGAATCACTCACACAGGGAGGCAGACAAGTACATTTAAGAGAGTAATACAATACTTAATTTAGGGCTACATACATTCAACAAATTATGGTGTTGGGGAGACCTCACTGTAGTTTGAAAGGGTCAGGCTGGCAGGCAAAATCCAGGGAAATTTCAGGGGTTTTGCAGGAGGTGTCCATTTTACTTTAGAGGCAGGGAGGGAGCTTCTGGAGTGAAAAACTCTAAAATGAGAGGAGACACACACTAGGTTAGGTTATTTGAAAGTTTTGAAGATACATGTATGGAGGTAGGTGTAATTGAGGAATAATGAGAAGAGAAAGACTTCTTGCAGGTTATTTAGTAGGTAGATAGAGAGACCAAGGGATACACATAGAAAGAGGGTGTATAGTGAGGGAGAGTGGTATAAGAGGTATTAGTAGTAGGCAGCAAATACAGTTACTAAACAATGCAAGGTAGGCAATGTATGTTACAGTAGCTGAAAAACACAACCACTCTACAATTCCAACTCTAATGCAGTACCCCAGCCTGTTTTATGAGTAAGGGGTTTGACAAAAGTAGCTAACAGGAAATTTTAAACCCATTTCAGGCAGAAAAAAGCACTTAAAATAGCAATGCAGAGCACCATTAATTTAGACATTAACAGAAAAACATTCAGTACTTTGCTTTAGCCCAAGGCACCATTACATTAGAACATTAAGAAACAGAAAAAACAGTCAGTACATCTGCTTTAGCCCAAGGCTGATTACACATTAAATTAGCATAGAGAATCCAAGCGGAGCCTTTAGCAATGCCTTAAACTATCACAAGCCAGTCTATGTTTGCTGCAATTCTGACAAGCTTTGTGCTGCCAACCAGATATACATCAGACATTGAGCATGTTCAGAAGCATTCATGCACCTACTAATGCAGCATCAGTACAGTGCTCACTGTGGTGCAGAGGGGAAGGACAAGGTTAGGATACACTCCACAGCAGTACCATATGATGTTGTTCTTGTGTCCTCAATCTCCTCACTGCAGCCAGACATTGGTCAGGTTGAGCCCAGGTAAGGCTAAGTCGGGTCCACTAGACCAAGTGAATGAGGAAAGAGCTGGTGGTGCTGAAGGTCAGCTGTGGGGAGGGGGAGACAAAGCAGGAAAGCAATATGGAGATTATAAATATGGGTTAATATTACCTATTCACAGTGAATAGGTCAATGCTGTGGCTTTGTGTATGTACAATATCTGAGAGCAACACATTGACATACATTACTGTGGCCATTTATTCTTTCACTTTCATTATGTATTAAGGTATGCCGAATGTGGCTATCTATCGAAGGGGAAGGGAGTTAATCAGTGTGTGAAATCAACACCAGTTACATGATCACTCTTGAATGATCATTGATAAAGCTTGTTTGGGGGTATATATGTCTCTGAGAGTATTTTCACCATTACAGTTATAAAACTTTTAACAGGGACGGGGCCTATAACATCACAGAATGGTTATATTCCACTTTGACAGTATGTCTTTGAAAGGAGATGAAGGTATCTATTGCATTTTTAGAAACACAATGAAGTCGCAAGCCCTGTTTTACAATTTAAGTTTTATTATTATACTTTCAAGGCCTTCGTAATACAAATTTCTTTAGATTCAGTTCATAGAAATCGTACAGATATTTACTTTTTTCTCACAGGGCATTGATATATAATATATAAAACCTTAAGTATATTTTAGCTTTATAACACAAGAATGAGAGCACCATTTGTTTTTCTGTGAAAGTAATGTTTTCTGGGATCTGAAATACAATTACAAAAAAGAAAAAGGACAGCATTACTATGGCACGAGACTGGGAACTTAGACATTCCATGTGTACCTGTTCTATTACCGCTGCACCTAAAAGCACAGCCTCACTATACTTTATTACTGAATATCCAGCTGCATGTTTGAAAAAAAAAAACAGAAAGAAAGTGCTTAAGAGATATAAAATGTTATTGATAATATACAGCAATAGGTTTACATGGCCATTCAAATGTGTAATGTTTCACGTTTCATTAATCTTAATCAGATGTGAGCATTCAGGAATGGGAAATAAGGAATGTATCCAGAATTTATCAATACTGTGTTTTATCTGGTGCAGTATATAGGATGACACTTAAACTCCATGTTCTGAGAAAGTTGTTACCTTGCCATGTAAATGAGGAAAGAGATGTACTGAAATCCTTGGTGGTAGAACTATATTCCTGAGTCTTTTTTTTTTCCTGAATTTCCTGCTGTGACCTACATTAGGGGAACTGATGCATAGCCTTTTATATACAGCTACCAAATGCAATCTTTCAGAGAACGTATATTGTCACAGTATGGCATGTTGTTGGCTTCTAAAAGGTGCCATTTGAGTTGTGCTGAAAATGCCATGTGGAAGTGATGTCCAGAATAGATGTGAACTACCTTCTCATTACAACAGAAGTTAAAAACAAAACATAAATATTTTATCGGAGAACATTTCTTTTACTCAGTATAAGGTGAATCTTAAGCTACATTCACTAACAAAAGCAGTGTGGTTAAGTGTAAATGAAAGTTGAGTAAAATGCCATTATCAAAAGTGTTTTGTGCTCAAATAGCATATAACAAACTGCCTGAAATGCATTAATGTAACTGATAAATGGACTGCTGCATTCATGTGATTAAACAGAATGTTACAAAGGAAAAGCTGCTAATGAGATGGAATGAGAGTACTATGATGTTCAGTGTTCTGTAACTGAATGTTACTAATGAGTTGGAATGAGGGCATTGTGATGTTCAGTGTTCTGTAACTGAATGTTACTAATGAGTTGGAATGAGGGCACTGTGCTGTTCAGTGTTCTGTAACTGAATGTTACTAATGAGTTGGAATGAGGGCACTGTGCTGTTCAGTGTTCTGTAACTGAATGTTACTAATGAGTTGGAATGAGGGCACTATGCTGTTCAGTGTTCTGTAACTGAATGTTACTAATGAGTTGGAATGAGGGCACTGTGCTGTTCAGTGTTCTGTAACTGAATGTTACTAATGAGTTGGAATGAGGGCACTATGCTGTTCAGTGTTCTGTAACTGAATGTTACTAATGAGTTGGAATGAGGGCACTATGCTGTTCAGTGTTCTGTAACTGAATGTTACTAATGAGTTGGAATGAGGGCACTGTGCTGTTCAGTGTTCTGTAACTGAATGTTACTAATGAGTTGGAATGAGGGCACTATGCTGTTCAGTGTTCTGTAACTGAATGTTACTAATGAGTTGGAATGAGGGCACTGTGCTGTTCAGTGTTTTGTAACTGAATGTTACTAATGAGTTGGAATGAAGGCACTGTGTTGTTCAGTGTTCTGTAACTGAATGTTACTAATGAGTTGGAATGAGGGCACTATGCTGTTCAGTGTTCTGTAACTGAATGTTACTAATGAGTTGGAATGAGGGCACTATGCTGTTCAGTGTTCTGTAACTGAATTTTACTAATGAGTTGGAATGAGGGCACTGTGCTGTTCAGTGTTCTGTAACTGAATATTACTAATGAGTTGGAATGAGGGCACTATGCTGTTCAGTGTTCTGTAACTGAATGTTACTAATGAGTTGGAATGAGGACACTATGCTGTTCAGTGTTCTGTAACTGAATGTTACTAATGAGTTGGAATGAGGGCACTGTGCTGTTCAGTGTTCTGTAACTGAATGTTACTAATGAGTTGGAATGAGGGCACTGTGCTGTTCAGTGTTCTGTAACTGAATGTTACTAATGAGTTGGAATGAGGGCACTGTGCTGTTCAGTGTTCTGTAACTGAATGTTACTAATGAGTTCGAATGAGGGCATATGCTATTCAGTGTTCTGTAATTGAATGTTACTAATGAGTTGGAAAGAGTGCACTATGCTATTCCGTGTTCTTTAACTGAATGTTACTAATGGGTTGGAATGAGGGCACTATGCTGTTCAGTGTTCTGTAACTGAATGTTACTAATGAGTTGGAATGAGGGCACTATGCTGTTCAGTGTTCTGTAACTGAATGTTACTAATGAGTTGGAATGAGGGCACTATGCTATTCAGTGTTCTGTAACTGAATGTTACTAATGAGTTGGAATGAGGGCACTATGCTGTTCAGTGTTTTGTAACCGATTGTTACTAATGAGTTGGAATGAGGGCACTATGCTGTTCCGTGATCTGTAACTGAATGTTACTAATATGTTGGAATGAGGGCACCATGTTGTTCAGTGTTCTGTAACTGAATGTTACTAATGATTTTTAATGAGGACACTGTGCAGTTCAATTTTCTGTAACTATATGTTACTAATGAGTTGGAATGATGACACTGTGGTGTTCAGTGTTTTCTGTTATTGAATGTCTCTAATGAGTTGGAATGGGGCCACTGTATTGTTCTGTGTTCTTTAACCGAATGTCACTAATGAGTTGGAATGAGGGCACTGCGCTGTTCAGTGTTCTGTAACTGAATGTTACTAATGAGTTGGAATGAGGGCACTGTGCTGTTCAGTGTTCTGTAACTGTATGTTACTAATGAGTTGGAATAAGGACACTGTATTGTTCAGTGTTCTGTAACCAAAAGTTATTAATGAGTTGAAATGAGGCCACTGTGCTGTTCAGTGTTCTGTAACTGAATGTTACTAATGAGTTGGAATGAGGGCACAATGCTGTTCATTGTTCTGTAACTGAATGTTGCTAATGAGTTGGAATGAGGGCACAATGCTGTTCAGTGCTCTGTAACTGAATGTCACTAATGAGTTGGAATGAGGGCACTATGCTGTTCAGTGTTCTGTAACTTAAGCTTACTAATGAGTTGGAATGAGGCCACTGTGCTATTCAGTGTTCTGTAACTGAATGCTACTATGAGTTGGAATGAGGTCACTGTGCTGTTCAGTGTTCTGTAACTGAATGTTACTAATGAGTTGGAATGAGGGCACTGTGCTGTTCAGTGTTCTGTAACTGAATGTCTCTAATGAGTTGGAATGAGGGCACTATGCTGTTCAATGTTTTATAACTGAATGCTACTAATGAGTTGAAATGAAGGCACTTTGCTCTTCAGTGTTTTGTACCTGTATGTCACTAATGAGTTGGAGTGAGGGCACAATGCTGTTCAGTGTTCTGTACCTTAATGTTACTAATGAGTTGGAATGAGGGCAGTATGCTCTTCAGTGTTCATTAACTGAATGTTACTAATGATCTGGAATGAGGGCACTGTGCTGTTCAGTGTTCTGTAACTGAATGTTACTAATGAGTTGGAATGAGGGCACTATGCTATTCAGTGTTCTGTAACTGAATGTTACTGATTAGTTGGAAAGAGTGCACTGTGCTATTCCATGTTCTCAAACTGAATGTTAGTAATTGGTTGGAATGAAGGCACTGTGCTGTTCAGTGTTCTGTAACTGAATGTTACTAATGAGTTGGAATGAGGGCACTATGCTGTTCAGTGTTCTGTAACTAAATTTTACTAATTAGTTGGAATGAGGGCACTGTGCTGTTCAGTGTTCTGTAACTGAATGTTACTAATGAGTTGGAATGAGGCACTATGCTGTTCAGTGTTCTGTAACTGAATATTACTAATGAGTTGGAATGAAGGAGAGTTGGAATGAGGGCACTGTGCTGTTCAGTGTTCTGTAACTGAATATTACTAATGAGTTAGAATGAGGGCACTATGCTTTTTAGTGTTCTATAACTGAAAGTTACTAATGATTTGGAATGATGGAACTATGCTGTTTAATGTTCTGTAACTTAATTTTACTAATGAGTTGGAATGAGGCACTATGCTGTTCAGTGTTCTGTAACTGAATAGTACTAATAAGTTGGAATGAGGACACTATGCTGTTCAGTGTTTTGTAAGTGAAAGCTACTAATGAGTTGGAATGAGGGCACTGTGCTGTTTACTGATCTGTAACTGAATGTTACTAATGAGTTGGAATGAGGGCACTATGCTGTTCTTTTTTTCAAAAAAATGTTCTTTTTAAACTTTTTAATTTTTTTA
>NC_056743.1:1878495858-1878520961 GCF_019279795.1 Protopterus annectens
CACAATTCTATATATAATTTACAAAGAGGCTGAAAAAAGCTTAGGCCTCTGTTTGGCATCCCAGAGTGTGGAGGAAGGTTCCCTAATTGAAAGACTAAACCTCAGAGGGGATATTAATAAAGTATTATAATTTTGAAAATAAGTGTACTAAGAATCATTGAAGCCTTGATTTGAACAGATAGCCTTTGGAAGCCCTTATTTAAGTCACAACGCTGTGTCCTGTTGCCTGCTAATAACATAAACCAGGACATCTTGTTTTCTGCTATCTGATGCATTTCTGTATCAGTGATGGAATGAGTGCTATTACAGAGAGAGCATATTCGACTTTTGGAATGAGGATATTTCTAACAATGCCATGGGATGAGTTTTGTGACAAAACATGATAAATTCTGTAGCAGAGTTTCAATTGAGAGAGAATTTTCTTAACTACTGTGTCTGTTTGAAATGTAAAGGAGATATATTTAGAAGAATGTCAAGCTATTTTTCTTGGGGGAAAATGGAATATGATTGTTCATGTTGCTCTTAAAAGTAATTTAGGGAGATTGTGCCAGTTTATTGGATATTCCAAATAGCGTAACACTGGACTTTAGGTTAATTATCAGTCATCTGGCTATGATCTTGTTAATAAGTGATGTAAAGCTAGCTTGTAATGAAGTCTGTAGCGTAGTGGTGGATTTTATTAAAATAAAGGAATATACATCATCTGCATGCAACTTTGGGCCATCTGGAAAAAGAAGTGACACAGAATATGTAGAAATATAAGGAGCAATACCCAGAGATTTTGAAAGGGATAGCTTTGTGTCCTCTGTAGACTATATGATGGCAGCAAATTTATAGTCATCAGCAAACTTCTTCATCCACAAATCCTTTACATTAGTTTTGATCTCCAAGAAGTAAATGCTGAAGCTGAGTGGCCCAGTGACTGAACCCCTGGGGTACACTACTAGTGACAAGTCTTTTGGATGGAAGCAGGACCTCCTTCCCTAATTTCCTAGTTTCTATTTGTGAGACAATTTTCTCTCCAATGAGTTACATATAGATTAATATTTAACCGAGAGAGTTTATCAACAATATCTGAGTGTGGAATGGTGTTGAAAGCTTTTATGAGGTTTAGATAGGCAGTGTGAACTGATTTGCCCTCATCAATTGCTTCAGTAACTTTCTTAGAGTGTCAGCCACTTTAATCAGGCAGGATCTGCCTTTGACAAAATTGGGTGGCTTGAGTCAAGAATTTACAATGAACCACACTAGCCAAAGATTACAGCCACACTGCAGACCTTTATTTGAAGAGTGCTTTCATTGTTTTGTGTAAATAAAAATGTATATAAAATATAATGAAAGTGCTCACCAAATAAATGTCTGCAGTGTGGCTCTAATCCCTGGCTAGCATGGTTCATTGTATTTTTGTAGTTTGGATCATGTTTTTTGTCTTTTTGGGTCAAGAATTTGTTGGTTACCAATGTCCTTATTTATTATTACAGTAATGAGTCTCTCCATAACCTTACAGATTTATGAACCTATAGTTACTTGGGTCCATCAATACCATTTTTGTGCAAAAGAATGGCTGTTGCTGTCAAACAGTCATCTGGCACAATGGTTGCTTGAAACTAATATTGAGTACCCTCAGTAGAGGGTTTTGTTAGTCCTGTTTCAGACTGGTCAGCAGTTTTGTGGCTGTAAAGCATGGTATGCGGTGTAACCTGTTAGTCCTAGGGTGCTCTTGGGAGCCTTGAACCAGGTTTCTGTTACTGCACAGATATCAACATTCTCCATGCTGAGGAGAGTTTGGAGTGTGTGCATCTTGCAGTTTAGACTTCTGGCATTGAGTAGCATTACTTCTAGTTTCTTATCCCTTGTGATACCTATGGAGGTGGGTTTGTCTTTTGAGCCTTACCTAAAAAAGGCACTATGGGGGTGACAAGAGCCTTTGTTAATATGCAAAAGGCCACAGGTGACAGGTGAAAGCCATCCCTAGCAAAGCATCATGTCTTGTCGAGCATGTCATCCCAGGCTGACAGGCATTGGATCCCCTTTCACTGACACCAATACTTAAGCCAATTGTTGTAATTGATCATCTTGTCTTCATATTGTGGCATCATGTTTGGTGAGGGTAGGATGATAGTCAAGGTCATCAAGTTTGCATATACTACATGGTGGTAAATGCTGTTTAGCACTACCGTACATTGCTTAACACATGGCAATCATGCCTCAGGTGGTGCTGCAGGTCCGCCTATGTCAGATGCACATACTACACTCCCTGGACATGTTTGAAAGCAGGTTGTGTCAACTTAGGCATCCCTTTCACTATATGTGGGAGTCAGAGAGAGGTATCATTTCCAGGGTTCCTACTGAGCCAGTGTATGTGCTATGCGTTGCCTCTTTGCCAAGGCCAAGGCATACTGGGCATGCCTCCTTCTGCCTACTGGGGCAGGCTCAGGTTGTTCCTCCTCTGAGTCACGCTCTGCCTGTGATGGCCTTGGCAATGGTGGGGGGCTGTTTGTCCCAGGCCTATGCTGGTCCTGCTGCAGCTGTTTTCACAGAATCATATTATGTAGCATAGCACATATCATGACAATTTGGGTACATGTAGTTGGTGAGTATTGCAAGGCTCCACCAGATGTGTCCAGGCACCGGAACTGTGACTTGAGCAACCCAAACACATGCTCAATTACATTTTGTGTTTGTGCATGTGCCTCATTATGGCATTCCTGTTCAGGTGTGTGTGCATTTCTGATGGGTGTCATCAGCCACGGCTCCAGTGCATAGCCAGCATCCCCCACTAAGTGACCATGTGGGATGTCCCCATTGGCAAATGTCTGGTACAGCTGCGTCAGATGCCAGATATGGGAATCTTGGTAGCTTCCAGGGCAGCCAGCACACACATTCATTATTACACCCTAGGCATCACACACAACCTGGCAGTTGATGGTTAATGTAGGCCCTACCCCGCTCACCGGCTGGTGCTTTGATGCGTATATGCATGCAGTCTATTGCACCCACTACCTCAGGGTATTCTGCTATTTGCTGGAAGAGATGCATATTGCTGGCCAATACCTCACGGGAATTGGGGAAATATACATGATCACCGACATGTGCTGACATGGCATCCAGGAACTGGTGCAGTCCTTGGATGCTGATGCCCTTGATATTCCCATCATATCACCAGTTGGTCTCTGGAAGGTACCTGTTGCTAGTATTCTCAGGCCAACACATACCTTGGTTTCCACTGGAATGGGTTCCCCTCTGTTGGTTCTGTGTGTGAGGCATGGCCTGCACAGCTCAACAATTTGCTGCAGGAGGTCTCTGTCCACTCTATAGCGCTCCACTATCTCCAGCTCATGTAACCCCTGGTAGGTGACCCTGGGCCTATACACTCTTCTTCGTCTCCTCATTGTGGGTTGTCCGGCAGCATTTGCATTGTCACCACCCTCAGCATGTTGCATATGTCGCCTTATAACAGCAATGGCAGCCCCTAGCATTTTTTGTCTGAGTGAAGCTTTTTCAGTTTTCACTTCTAGTAGCTTACTCCAGTGTTGCAGTGTCTCTTGAGAGAAACAAACTGCACTGTTGTTTGCAGAGTTTAAGTGCTGGGCTGGGCTAGTGTTCTGCCTGTGTAATTGCCTGATTCTGATTGTTTTCACCTGCTAGCTCAACTAGTATTCCCTGGTAGCTTCCTGCTATTTGTTGTGCTTCCTTTTTCATTTCTGTTTCCTCATGGGGGAGCAACGCGCATACAAGCGCAAACACGCTCACAGCAGCTCACACGCACACATGCTTAGACAAACTAAAACTTGCTTATTCGGGTTAAAACGCGCGCACACCAGCACAAACAAGCTCACAGGTCTTTACACAACCTTATACATGCATACTCCAGCTTAAACGCGCCCACTCACGCTTCCATGCGTGCACTCTGTCTTACTCGGGTTTACAGGCGTGCACACACGCGCATACCCGCTCAGCAAGAAACTTTGGTGTTATCCACAGTATACACCTTCCATTTCTTGGCTTTCCCTGGCCTACCTGTTGACACACCTCTTTCTATGATGTCTAACTGACAGCTGACACATGCCACTCTGCTCCAATGAGCTTCACTACTTTCATACATACCCCCCTTGTGATGTCACCTATCTCCTACTCTGTTACTCCCCATATCCTACTCCTACACTCCACTGACTGTGCTCATTTGCTATGTAAAAGTGTGATTCACTATCCTAACACTCATTTACATAGGATTGCCTACTAATGCTTGGTTACATGTCTTAAACTGGGCTTCTCCCCTTAGCAACCCCTACTCGGTGGCCATGTTGTCTTCAGCCTGCTATTCCCTTACATTGTAATTTAAAAATTTTCATAAATTCCACATTTGTGGCTTTTATTTTCTTATTTTATGATTTTTTTAGTGCACCCCGTTTGCGCAGTGCTGCGCTATGCTTAAACATTGGAAATCTCCGAAAAAAAAAGTATTTTTATTTTAATTTTGCATCTGAGAACATTTTCAGTGGCCGTATATTTGGCCATTGGCATGCTTCCTCAACCATATACAACCTTTATTTGGAGCTGACAAGGCTCTATTGTGCTATTTGCAGAATGGTACTCAGTTGTCAACTTGAGTACATTTCTGCAGCTAACACGGCTCCTACTCGGACAGGTTTGTGCTTCCTGGATTGCAAATTTACCTCATTTGCATGCTTTTCGGCTGCAAGTGAGGTAATTTGCATATCCCAGCCCTGTCCGTGTAGGAGACATTTTAGGTGCTCTCTTACACGCCCCTACAAGCTGTTCCTGGATTGCTCGTTGGACATGATGGTTGCATGGAGTCTTACTCTACTCGTACACTCCGTGCAATGCATCGTGAATCCGGCTGCTTGTTTAAAATGAGAAAGCTGTGACACCAAAAAAATATCAGTCTGTGACAGAATGTGATATAAAGGAACTTGAGCTAAAGGAAATGTATAAATATCTGGGACTTGAAGGTTCGACAATAGTACCTGAACAAATGTGAATAAAACTAAGTGAGTAATACTTTAAACTACTAAAACTAACACTAAAACTGCCTTGAAATCCAGGAATAAAGTCCAAGCTATAAACTAATTAGTTCTTCCTGTTCTAACTTACAGTTTTGGGGTGATTGACTGGCCCCCAAAAGTTATTGGATCGAGTGGATGGGAAAACAAGAAACATGCTTCATGCTTATCAAATGATATATAACATCAGTGTATACCAAGATTATATATTCCTCATTCAGAAGGAGGTATGGGCCTCCTTGAAGCTGATTACGTATACAGATCTGCTGTCATGGGACTGCATACATATCTGCTAAGCTCACCAGATCCAAGCATGGTGAAAGCTTTAAAACATGAGAATAGAAAGTCCAAGATGACCTCTCTGCTTAGTTTAGCAGTTTTGGTGTCCAGTGGGAATGGAAATTAAACCAAAAGTAGAAAAAATCAGGCAGCAAATGAATTTGCCAAAAAGACATGAATATAAGAAGGATCAGATGAGAAGGAAAGAACTGTGGAAAAAACATAAATATTTAAAAGATCTCCTGGAACAACCTCATGTGAGTCAGGATTTGATGCACGAATGGTTTAGGAGAGGTGAATTTAAACCAAAAGATGAAAGGCTAATATTGGCAGCCCAGGATAGTGGATTATGTACACAGTGATTTGCAAAGTTCATTGAGCATGTGGGAGAAACAGACAATTGCAGGTTCTGTAAAACAGAATTGGAAACAGTTGCACATCATGTTGCTGGATGTGGTATACTCATGGCAGAGAGGCTGTATATTGAAAGACACAATAATGTGACAAGAGTATTGCACTGGGGATTGTGCAAACATTACAATATTGAAGTAGCTGAGATGCATTGAAAATATGAGCCACAAAGCATTATAGAGAATGATGAAGTCTATATCACATGGGGTTACCTATTACCAACAGTTCAAAAAATAGGTGAGAGAAAACCAGATATAGTAGTCCAGGAAAAAAGATAAAAGTAGCACTGATTATTGAAATTGCTTCACTCAGTGATTACAATGTTTTACATACATAGGATCAAAGGAGTTTACTAGGCTAATGGCCATGGGGCCCTTACTAGCCTAGCCCAGATTTCATCCTCAAAAAAGAAACCTCCATCAGCACCTGTCACCCGTGTCAATGAGGAACACAGGTGGAATCCCTGGGTGAAATTTGTGGTTTCCCATCCACTCATCAAGGTTGCGCTTGAAGAGGGTCAGCAACGTACTTTGTTTGACATGTATGGAGAGTCTATTCCAGAGATGAGGCAGCCTCTGGGAGACAAACTTGTTTCTCCAGCAGGTTTAGGTTTTGTTAATGTCACATATTAGATTTAGGCCTGCTGATCTTGTAATGCACGAGGAGTTAAACATTTGAATATGGAACATCTCTAGTGGGGCACGGTCTGCAATTGCCTTGTAGGTGAGACAAAGATTACCTCTGAGCAATATTTATGATACTGAGTAGTTGCAATGGTAGTAGGAGCAACAGGTCTAATAAAAAAATAATTTATAGTTGTGTTTAAATATGCTACCATTGCATGTAAATCCATTACGGAAGAAGTCAGTTCTGGCTATATTGCAAGTGTTGTGAAGAGCACTTTTGGCTAACATCAAATATTGAAACAATACTTATTTTGTGAACTTTAATAATACTCTGGCTTAGGAATGAGGTTTATCCTTGTCATGGTATTAAAAAGCCAGAAGACTTGGAGAAGTTGAACTGAGAATAAGTCAACAATAAATGATATTACATACTCAGACCATGGGGACATAGCCAGTCTACTAGTGCATAAATTTAGCTCTAACTTCTACTGCTCTCTCCCCTATATTTCCAGGTCATGAACAGAATCACACACCAACTAGTACAACTGTGGTCAATGTGGAGTAATGTCTGGCAATGCCCACCCAAGTTGGTGAATACACAGCAATGTTGGACAAGCCTGGTTTAAGTAGGCCATAGCTGAACAAAATGCAACATGCTCATAGTTGCCCAAATGGCCCTTAACCAGTCTGGTCTGCTCAGTATGAATATTTAAAGTAGTGATGAGACTCAAACCCATGATACTGTGCACCATAGTGAAAGTACTGAACCAGTACACCATGACAGTATTGCAGTGTTCAGCCAGTATGAAAGAATGTTGACAAGTCTTTGCAAACTATCCCATGGAAACCCTGCAGGCACAGCATAATCCCTGTTGAGTTATGACACAAAGGAGTCTGGCAGTAAGAACACAACATGAGTTCCAACACACACAATATAAATGTCAATATTGGTCATGTTCACACACAGCCACAAATGTAGTGGACTTCAGATCACAACATATGGAAAGGTCACACTGGGCATGCTCACACACTTGGATAAATGAGACATATGTCAGGCAACAAACCATGGAAAGCCTGAACTGGGCATGCTCACACACTTAGGCCATGTCTGAGTATAGCAGTCAGCCACACATATCTGGCAGTTGTATGTGTTAAGCCAGGAACCTCCCACGATCCAGCAATCTGCCCTGTGCACACAGTTAAATGACAACAGACACATATATTAATATACTGGAACCCTGTCATGATCAAACATGTTACACAGATACACAAGTTGTTCATAGAAACTGGGAAAGCTACGGCAATAAAGACCTACAAACGGCATCATCAACAAATATTGTGCATCCCCAACATAAACATAGGTGCAGAGGTCGATACTAGGCTGTCTGCCCTAGGAAATTCATAAGCCTAGGCAGAGTGTATTTAGCGTCTGCCTCCCCAGTAGAGTAGCCTACTGTGCCACTGTAAAGTAGGTCACAGAAGGCACCCTTTAAGGCTAGTTTGCTGTGCCTCTGTCAAGCAGGGACACAGTGGAGATCCCAGGGGTGAATTTGCAATTTCCCATCCATGCGGCTGGATTTTGCTGGAAGAGGGTTGGTGAGGGGCTATGTCTAACTTTAATTGGGATTCAATTCCAGAGTGAAGGGAGCCTCTGGGTAATGAATCTGTCCCTGCAGCATGTCCTATTTAGTTTTGTGCTGAGGTTTAAGTTCCTGGAGTGAGTAGTTGTAAGGGTCTTGGATGTTATGAGGTAGAGCATGTCCATTACTTCTGGGTTTGACATGGCTGTGTACGTCAGGCATAGATAACCTCTGAGTAGGCGTTAAGCAACCAAGTAGAGCTGGAGATCCTTTAGTCAAGCTGCATAGGACATCTGTGTGTAGCCCATGATCCTCTTGGGGAGGTACTGTTGTGGACACTGTAGTTGCTGCAGGTGTTGGGTAAGGTACACCCCAAAAGGGGCATTGTAGTCAAACATGGGCCTGATGAGTGACTAGTAGAGAGCCACAATGACCTCCCATGATCTACATGCAAACCCCCATGTGATAAGGAGGGCTATATAAAGGTTTTTGCAATGACTCTGTCAATGTGATTAGCAAAGGAGAGGTTACGATCTATGTTGGTCCCCAAATCTGTAAATATATCTTCTGTACTTAATGGATTACCACTTATGTGGTGATTTGTGTGCACCTTGTTTTCCCCAAAGGGGATGACTATGCATGTCTTAGCATTTAGCACGAGGCCATGGCTCTGGCAACAAGCATCCGTCTCTGTGAGACCCTTATGGAGGAAGCATGTGTCAGCTGCAGTGTTGCTTATGGCCCCCGGTTAGCAGTCATCTGTGATGTTTGTTAGACATAATCACCCTGTGTTAGTCTGAACCTCAGAGAAGTACATACCGAACAGGACAGCTCCCACAACTGAGCCCAGTGAGACACCAGTTGTAACTGGTCTGGAATTGGACATGGCACCTGCAATTCTGACCATGTGGGTTCCATCCCTGAGGCAGATAGCAACACATCTAGTGATATAGGGGTTGATATTTAAGCTGGTAAGCATATGTATGATGCCTGAGTGGGGTATTGTGTTGCTGGCTTCTGCAAGGTACAGGTAGACTGTGTGAACTACCTTGCCCTCATCCATAGCTTCAGTAACTGTTTCAAAGATATGAACTATGTGTAAGAGGCAATATCTGCCCTTAACAAAGCCGAATTGTGTATGATCCACTGTCTGGAGGCTCACAATGTTTTTAATTATGACTTCCATGATAATACGCTCCATAGCTTTTTCTACCACACTAGTCAGGCTTATGTGGTCCATTGTGGCACCACCTTTGTGGAGTGTGAGCACTGTATTTGTATGCCATTCTCAGGGTACATATCCTGTAGTAAGGCTAAGTTGGAACAGTGACTTAATGTGAGTGTTCAGTTCTACTCAGAGCTCGTGTAGGACACAGCCTGGGACACCGTCCGGTCCCATATATATGCTGTGTTATTTGCTGTGGAGAGGGCACCTTTCACCTGTGCATCTGTGATGTCAGGGAGGTTACATTCATTTGGGATGGGCATCTGTACCCTTGGGGGGTAAGGGGGGGACATTTGTGCAGACTCTGTCTGTCAGGATGTAGGCTATGTCTGTAGGTTTGGCATATTTTGTGCTGTTATGCAACAATTCAGAACATATCTGGGTTGTTTCCACACATATTCCTGACATAACTAAAGAATGCCTTGTGATTACCTGTAGTGTCTGGTCAATTTCACTGTCAAAACGTGCAAGTGATGATTATATGAGGGATTGAAGTGTCTTGCCAATACTGTTCAGAGATGTCCTCCCTCTGTGGGATATTGCTCTGTTATGTAGTAGCTTCCTCCTTCTGTTGTACAGCTTATATATGGCTGGGGTCAACCAGACAGGTCTCATGTTTTGGAGGTGTCATGGTTTTATTTGGGATAGCATGATCAATGCATACCTGCAGGTGCTCATGCAATGTGTTTGTAAAGGATTCTGCAGATTGGGCTGTATTATCCTCCAGCACGGGGCCTTTGAAGTATTCCACCCCAGTCTTCACAAGTGCAAAGTCTGCTTTTGAGCAATTCTTTACAGTGATTTCCTTGGCTGGGGGTGGGGACGGGATATGGATGTCCAGGGAAAGTTGTTTATGGTCTGATCTTAACAATGAGGGTTCTACCTCTGATGTGGAACATAGAGTCCCCATGTTGGTGATGATCAGGTCCAATATGTATTCCCCCTTGTGGGTGTGGTGACTGGTTGTGCCATAGCACATGGATTCACAAATTGTAGTGGCCGTAGGGTGATGTTGTTGAGGGCCTGAGTAGTATCCCCAGTCAATATTTGTGTACCTGAAATCAACCACTATAATGGTGTGTGTGAAGACCTTCATATCCTACACTGTTCCCAGGAAAGCCGAGTGCAGTTCCTGGGTATGGGGGATGGTCTGAACTACACACCAAACCAAAAGGCAGTTTTGCACAATGGTAGTTGTATATGTATGGCCTGTCATGCTTAGTGCAGTGGCACCAACCCAGAGGTGTGTGTATCTGTGATGTATATGGCTACACCCCCTACTTGTGTTGTGTGTTACAAGTCCTGTGGTCACGAAGCATGGTATAGAACATAACCTGGCAGTGCCAGTGTGCATATGTGACCCTGAACTAGGCGTCTGTTAATGCACATATATTGTTATCCCCCATACTGAGGGATAGTAAAAGATGTACATTCCTCTTTGGAAAGACTGATGATGTCAGCATCCTATAAATACAGCAGGAGAAGGGAAATCATCCAGTAATGCGAATAGCGTGCTGTGCTAATGTGTCTCTCTCAAGTACCATAACATAGGTAGGGGTTTGAATCCTGCAAATGCTGTGTGTGTGTGTGGGGGGGGGTGGCAGGAGGGTGTGTATGTATGCAATTCTCTGTGAAAGGAATGGCCTTTTTGAAGACTGGGATAACACACTAAAAGATGTACATTCCTCTTTGGAAAGACTGATGATGTCAGCACAGTATAAATACAGAAGGAGAAGGGAAATCATCCAGTAATGTGAATAGTGCACTGCGCTAATGCGTCTCTCTCAAGTATCATAACATAGTTAGGTAGGGGTTTGAATCCTACAAATGCCATGTGTGTGTTTGTCACACAGTTTGTCACTGTGTTGTGTATTTTCCTTTTATTATTGTATGACATATTATTATAACAGTAATTTCAATGCACACATCAGGTATGTGTGTGCCACATACAGATATGTACCTGTGACCTTTAATATTTCCTATGTGTGAAGCCTGCCTCATATGTATACAGTTGTTACCTTTGCCAGCATGTGCTGCAGCTTAGCAGACCTTAGACCATACATGCATGTTGGTGACAATGCAGGCTACTGCAGTGATCTGTGTCCTAGGCCACTATGTGACACACACCCATGAAAGTTTTGATAGATTAATGTGGGTGAGGGTTCATGTCTGGAGTATATGTCAGACATGTTAAAACACAGCAAAGTCTGTGAGTGATGGACATCCAGTGTAGGTGTATGGCAACTGTTGCCGATATGCATACAGACACCTTCTTGCTTAGGTGATACACCGAGGGACTGCAGAATACCTTTGGAAATGTGAATATCACAGGATAGACAAGATAACACTTGACCACATGTACACACCATTACCCGTTCTAAATGATGGGTGCTACCACCTACATGGTACTGTTGGAATACTATGTTAACTACTTGCCGATGACAATGCTACAGTTGCGTTACAGCAATACAGCATGGCTTGGACAACAGATATCTGTCTGTATGATACCCTTGTGGTGGTTAGGTGTGTCATGTGTAGAATGCATTGTAGGCCACTGTATGCATTTGCAATCATGGATGGACATATCCATAGTGTGTTGACATGTACATGAGACTGCTATATGCCAAAGACTATTGTTCCCAGGAATGTGTGGGGCTCAGTAAGAATGGCTACTGGTATAGTGTAGTACTGCAGGGATATCACTGACACCAGGTTCCTACATCTGTGTATCAATTGAGGAGACACCATGTAATGACCACTGAATGTCAGGCTATGTAGGCTGTGTATAGTACCAGAATGCAGACCATTGACATTTGGAAACCGTATCACCCACAGCATACTGTCAAACCATGTCATGTTCCATGCTAACCATGTTCACAAATGTACACCTGCAACTCTGTGCTGCAAACATCACACATGTACTGTTCACATCCCAACACATGCAGGCACAGGTACACACAACAGCCATGTGGCACATGTGCAGACAGCACACTTTGGGAATTAACACTGGTGTATACAAAACTACAATGACAATCATAGTTAATGCATCATGCATGCTCGAATATACCCACAACGATATCATTACACTGTACTGTTAACAAAATGATATTATTACTACAGTGCTATGTAGTCACCCTGTGCATCAGCACCATGCTATCCTGTTCCTGCATCAATGTTACAGAGGGCAGGAGGTGGCACAGTTTCATCATATGCACAGGGTGTGTACTTGGTTTGCCAGAGTCTGCCATTGACACATCCAATCGACATGTATGTGTGTGTGTGTTAGTGAGGGACAACAGTACAACACTGGGCAATATTGATGCGATGTGTGTGTGTATGTGTTAGCCATAGGTGTTAGCATTATGTGTGTGTGTATGCATACACACAGTTCCACCATGTGGCTGCCATATACGGGTGTTTGTGGACAGCCACAGACTGTACCTGCCAGGTCATACAGATCACTGTCTCTGGCCACGGACACAGTACCTGTGCCTGGCAAAGGGTGCTACGGACAGTATCAGGTACTAAGCCAGACTGGGTACTGTCATCAAAAGCAGTGGGTTGTTGACTGGACACATGTCCCTGCTGGGACTGTCCAGAGCCACGTGCACGTGGTCTTCTAGGATGATCTAATGACAGCACAGACCCAGCATTGCCAGTACTGGCATTATGGGAGTGGCTGCGGGTTTGTTGTCATCTGCGATGACTGCCAGCTGATGATGTTGCCAGCATATGGCCACGTCGACACCTCAACCGTCCTGCACTGTCCTGGCTCCTGGACATGTAGTTGTGGAAGAGATCTAATGTGTCCCCCCAATGTCTATCAATGACCTCGCTGATATTACGGATGGCAGCCGCAGCATCACGCATAGTGTCATTCATAGCGGAGCAATGTGCTCTAAGCTCCCTCAGACCCTGTCTGGTGTACCATTCCATACGTGCCTGTGCCTGCATTACAGCCCGGAACATAGCTGAGGTTGAAAGACCTCTGTGGGCATGTCTGACAGGGGCAGTACAACCATGGATGCTCCCACGAGAACCCCTGGACATCTGCCTATGTGGTACCATGTCAGGAATCTGGCCATGGCTGCTGTGAGGGGATGCATGTGCCAATGATACCACACTACCCTGGTCAATGCCCACTGTATGCTGTCCCTCAGCTAAGGACATTGGTGACAATGGATTTATCGGCAGGATGACTGTGCGCATTGATGGGGTTGACTGCTGTTTAGTATCGATTGGCTGACCAATGACAGACCCTGTCACACCTCCCTGTGCCATTACATATGTATCATCATTATCACTATCCCCAGCAGTGGCTTCAGGTTCCCTGCTGCACTCCACCAGAGCAACATCAGAACCTGTGAGAGGAAGATAGGAAACACAGTTTACAAATGTGTACACGATGTTAGCACACATGCACACATGCACACATGCACACATGTGCACATGCGCACATGCACACATGTGCACATGCGCACATGTGCACAAGCACACATGCACACATGCGCACATGCGCACAGGCACACAGGCACACAGGCACACATGCACACATTTACACAAGCACACAGACACACTCCTCAGTACAGCAGATACAAACACAGACACACCTGCAATCCAACACATACACAATACTGTTTGAGGGTGGGTGACAGTATCACAAGGAAAAACATCACTGCACACGTGTCAGCATGCAGATTATGTGTTGCACAGGAACATGCAGTGCAAGTGTAGACAGCCCTTGTTAATAACAGTATACGTGTACTTGATGCTTGTGTGTAGTTGTTCAGTGATTGTCTCCACCCTGGGACACAATGTGTACAAGGACATAACAATGTTGTGCAAGTGTTACAAGCTGTGGGTGCATATATTTGCACACACACACAACACATGATGGTGCTATGCAATAACTGCTATGTGTACTTTTGTGGTCAGTTGAACTGGATGTGGTGTAGTAACGTGAGCCATGATCAACATGCTTCTTGTGGTCAGTCAACAATAATAATGTGTGCCAGACAGGCAGCTAGCATGCTGTACCTGAAGTGCAGTAACATGACTACATCCACAATTACACAGCCACTTGTTACATGGGTGTGTAAGGTGGCCAATAGTGAGCATTGCCTAACATGAATGTATTATTTGTTCAAGACTGCTGCACAAAGACATGGTAGGCCTCTAACCCTCAGGTATATTATGTGTGCTGTGTAGAGGATAAGTAGGATACTGAAGGGTGGCCATACAGCAGGTGTCATAATTGGACATGTGTAGCAGGCTAAGGTGTAGTGTCTATGCCAAACATGTGTGTGTTGTGTACATGTGTATCAGGTATGCCTATACAATGTCCAGTACTGTGTTGCCACACATGTGTGTCATGCTCTGTGTATTGCATGTGAGTGAGGCAGCTACTGATAATAATGGGATATGCATAGTCTCACAGCAAACGTGCACAGCATGCATTATGCGTAGGGGTGTTACATGTGCATACACTACACCTCCATATGACATGCACGTCATTAGCAATAGTATTGTTATTACACACTCACCAGCATGGATTGGCTGCCTTGCTGTCACTCCAGAGGGACCTGCAAATATATGACAGTGATTGCCAGTGGCCACAACTGTGCCATTGATACTGTGGGTATGATAAAGTACAGTAGTACAACAGGTGGCTTTCACAGGTGTACAGATTATGCTCAGAATATCAATCTTGCTGAAGAATAGGCAGGTTAACAGCTGCACACACAGTACATATCTCACACATGCATAAACTACCAGTACAGAGAACAGTCAACTACAGATATGGCATGTTATCTGCACACTCCATTTCAACATGCTGGGTGGCTCCGGCCTCCATGATGACACATGTTTGTGGATGTTGTTGTTGTTGGCCTGAAGCCACAACACTTAGGAGGTACTCCTCCACACTGGTGGGGGGTGGATAGGTACCCCAGCACCTGTGGCAAGCTGTTGTCTGTGGATATCAGACGCACGCTGCCGGACATGTCTAACTAAATCACTGCAGTGATGGCGTACCTGCTCATATGTCTGGTTATGCATGCCTATGTCATTTACCCGACGGACAAGATCTTGCCACAGTGCAGCCCTCTCATGCTGGTTCTGGCTGGTCCTGGAAAACAGCACAGAGAAATTCTGCACCAGGCTCTGGTGGATCTCCTGATCCTCTGCTGCTGTATAAGGTGGGTTACACTGATGCACCATCACCCTGGAAGGAAAAGAAAAATATGTGAGCAAGTCATGTGGCACACTTAATATTCTAATGTACTGATATCACTTAACTGCCATATATAGCATCTGTCTGTCTATCAGGGGATACACATGTTCAATACCACATATCAGTGCTCAGCCCACAACTGTCTGACAGTGCCTGCCACACTCCATACAACAAACTAGTATACACCAGCACTCGGCACACTGTTTGGGATACAATGCACAACCTCACACTGGGGGTATGTATCAAGCTAATGGATGAAGAATATTGTCATCCCATGCAATGAATGCAATGCACATTTACAGTTTCAATGGTAATCCACCCTAGTCTTTGATGCCATACCCCTACCTGCCAGGTACACACACATACCCTGTAACACACATGTGATTGCGGCCATGGTACGGGCATCATTACACACACATTACACATACATACAACACACAAATGTATGATGACATAGATGAGCATTAACTGTGTACCTTATAGTACTGTGTGCCCCTACTTACAGATACCTATGCATGAGGTATGTAATCTGTGCAGACTACAGGAAACACACCAGACAGTGTTACCAGGGAATGTGAACTTACACCATACTGTAGTGTTTAGGCCTACAACTTCAGGTAGTACAACAGTTCATATGTGAGCTGGATTCAACAGCAGTACCACTTACTGAGCATACATGTATTGCTTCTGCCTACGATGGGACACTGCAGTCATACACAGGGAACTACAGCACAACATATGCCAATCTATGTTTGCATCCTGATAACTGACACATCTTTCTCTGGCCTCACACCTACGACACAAACTACCATGACAGACACAAACTCACGCTAAGCTATCACACCTTTACAGATCTTGCACACAGTCAGTGTCACACTCATTCAGCCTCACATAACTGGTATTGCACTGAGTACATGTGTGTGTGCATTGTGTCATAGGTAGGTACTATGCTATTGGCCCTGGGCCTAGGGCAGCCTAGCCATATGCTACCCTGCCCTTTGGGACACATGTAATGTGATTTTACTTGCTCCTGTGAAATGGTTACACAGAGGTGACTCACAGGGCATATTACCTATCTCTATAACATTCATCAGGGGTATGTATGACATCTACTAATAAGGAGCCTTGTTTGTTAATGCCATGTGGTTTAGTCCAGGGTATGGCATATTTGTGTATAGAAACCTGTACCTCCAGCATGTGCTGTTTAGTGCAGTGACAAGGATTAGGGCCCTAGGTCATGTAGGCTGGATGGATTGTGAGGTGTTGCCATGGTGGTTGGCCGACTGGTATGGGTGTGACATAACTCTGTATGTCCAGCAGTGGTAACCTCTGTGTAGGAAGTATGCAAGGCACTCTAGCTGTGGTTTTGTGAGTCAGTCTGCATAGGGAATGTATTTGAGGGCATTATCAGTCTTTGTTAGGTATGTCTGTGGCCTTTCCACTTGCTGTAGTTCTCAAGGGAGGTACATACTGCATAGGACATTATGAGGTGTAGAGGGGCACACTGACTTACATTTCCCTAGATGACACACCTTTTGTGATGACACATACCATGTACAGGGATTACAAGACTAGTGTGCCACTGTGGATATCAAAGGGGAGGCTATTTTACACCTGTGTCCCATGTTCCCTTCTGACACTTCCAGTGGTAGGCAGGCAACCACCTATGTGGTAGTTAGTGGGTAACATGTTTTGGAATGGGGTATGGTACTGCAGTATCAACACTGGTGTTTACTCCATGCCTTGGTTACCAGGCACCTGTTGCAGTACATCTGCCCCCATGTCCCCCTCTCTCACTCTCTCTTTATATATATATATATATATATATATATATATATATATATATATATATATATATATATATATATATATATATATATATATATATATATATATATATATATATATATATATATATATATATATACATATCTATAGACATTCATATCTATCTGTATATATGTATGTATCTACATATATATTTATATATGTATGTATCTATTATATCTATATGTATATACATATTCTATCTATCTATCTATCTATCTATCTATCTATCTATCTATATATCTCTATCTATCTATACATACCTCTCTATCTATGTACATATATATATATATATATATATATATATATATATATATATATATATATATATATATATATAGATATGCAGATATATATATATATATATATATATATATATATATATATATATATATATATATACACACACACACACACACACACACACACACACACACTTCTATACATCCATTGCTGTACATATACATGCACATGTAGGCAATAGACTGCCCACCTTTCATGGTGGGAATATCACTTCTGAAACAGTTGTGAGACATACCATTCTGTAATGATATCGCACAGTGTTGTGCAGAATACATTATGCTGTCCTCAGGCCGTATAGCTGTAGCAGACCTCACTGGCTCAGTCCCACAGAAGTTCACCACCACATGACATATACCTGCACTGCATGCTGTTTTCAATGCCATACACTACAACCTACATTGATATGTGCACATAGCAACCTTCAACTACATATGTATGTCCAGCCTTCACTAACAGTTGCAGTATGTCCCTTGCCCTATGCACATCTGCATATACATATAGATACAGACTGCTAACACATATGGAGGGTTCACAGTATGTAGATTATTAGATTATGTAGTTTACATTACCTTTGTCTCTGACAGCTTTTTTCTTTTGGCTTGCTGGCTGGCTTGCTTGCTGGCTTGCTTGCTGGCCTGCTTGCTGGCTTGCTTGCTGGCCTGCTTGCTGGCCTGCTTGCTGGCTTGCTTGCTGGCCTGCTTGCTGACTTGCTTGCTGGCTTGCTTGCTGGCTTTTTTTTTGGTCTCTGTCTCTATCTATCTATCTATCTATCTATCTATCTATCTATCTATCTATCTATCTATCTCTATCTATCTATCTATCTATCTATCTATCTATCTATCTATCTATCTATCTATCTATCTATCTATCTCTCTCTCTCTCTCTCTCTCTCTCTCCATCCAGTTGCTGCAATGATATTATTGCATGTGTGGACTGGCAGTACAGGCTGCTTTTGTAGGTATCTGCACATGTGCATGTGATGGCCTCTGCACCAATTGGTGGCCAGCATTTAGTAATTGCATGCAGCCTGCTGTGTGGTAATTGCAGTTCTCACTGTGATTGCAGGACACTGCTATAAAATGAAATGTTAGGTAGGCATAGACCTTTCAGTTTTGCAAGGTGGGGGCCATGCTGGTTTGCTGTGGACACTGTTGTGTCAGTCAGAAGGTTGGTATATCTCTCATATATGAGTCTGTGTTGTAGCCAATGAAATACATGTTGTACTGAAACCTGACTGTTGCTTCTTCCAGTGCACTCTTCTCAGTGTGTATGTTAACTCACACCTGCTAATGCTAACACTGTTTACATGGGAGTATGTATTTTCCTGTGGGATTTGTGGATTAACTGGCATACAACAGTAGTTCTTGCAATGTGTTGCTATGGCTTTTCTATTTTCCCTTTACATTCACTCCTTGAATGCCTGATATTTTTCTTTACTGGAATGTGTTGCTATGGCTTTCCTATTTTCCATTTGCATTCACTCCTTGTAATGCATGATATATTTCTTTCTGCACTAAGCTCTTATATGTTTGCTGTGGCTTGGTGGTACTTCATGCAGTCTGGTAAGCCCAAGGTCTGGGGTTTGACACTTACTAAGGTATTTTATTTTGCTGCTGAGCAGTACTAGGGCCTTGTCATACAGAGTGAATAAGGCACTTTTAAACAGTTGTAAGTGGGAAGCAGGAAGTCAGTGGGGACACCAGCTAGGGATGTGCAGGCTGAGTGTAGGGAAGTCCATAGCTGCACATTTCTTTAACTGCAATAGCTGTACATATGTTTGACATTTGCTGTGACATTTGAAACCTTCCACCCCTTGGAGAGGGGTGAGGACAACTAAGCATATTGTACTAACAATTATGAATATCGGGCACATGCAGTGCTTGTGAACTGCTATACTGTCATTAGTATGTTAGATGGCTACATCCTTTGATATTTCTGTGTTGTACTCCTACATAAGGGCATGCTTGTGGAAGTAATTCTACAGCTATTTGCAGAGTGTGTAACAGCAGACAGGCTGATATGCCTGTGTGTTCTGACACTTCCAGGCCTCAGATGCTCTCAGGTATATATCTGACTAGCCTGAGGGAAAGGTACATATCAGTGGGATACACCCGTGATATATTTCAGATATTCTGCAGTTGTGACTGTGGGGCATTTTGAACATATGTATTACTACACCATTTCTGACATGCAAGTAGTGTCTAATGTAACTTATTGACAGTTACCATTACATGGGATTACCCACCTTTCTGCCTACTGTGAGTACATTTCACAGGGAGTCAGTGGGGCACAGGTAACATTTATTTGCAAATCAGGGACATCCCTGTAAATCAGTCACAGTTGGGAGGTCTGGCCTCTTACCTATTCAAATATGGCGTTGTTTATCCTGCTCTGATACTACGTGGGGTTTGTAAGGTGCTACTGTAACATTATTACCTACTAGCATGGCTGTTTCTCTTATCACACTAATGTAATGCAATTCCACAAGAATTGCCAGTAAAGATACACAGAACAATCTTTGTGTAATGGCCTTCCTATTTTCCCTTTACATTCACTCCTTGTATTTCATGATATATTTCTTTCAGCACCAAGTTCTTGTATATCTGCTGTGGCTCAGTGGTAATTCATGCAGTCTAGTGTTTCCAAGGTCCGGGGTTTGAGACTGACAGGGGTATTTTATTTTGCTGATGAGCAGACTACAGGCCTTGTCATACAGAGTGACTAAGGCACTTTTAAGCAGTTGTAAGCGGGTTTGCGTGAGTTTGCGTGATGCTTAGCTATGCTTATCTATGCTTAGCTAAGCGCACACAAGCGCACAACCGCTGACTACTGCTTAAAAGTGCTTACTCCCGCTAACACCCGCACTATTTTCTTTTAAAGAAAAGAAAATGGGGAAATAGGAAAGTGGTGAAAAAGGGGGCACAAAGAGGGTAGGACAGTAGGAAAACAAGCTCGGGATGTGCAGGAAGGATGTAGGGAAGGCCCATAGCTGCCCAATTCTTTACCAGCAACAGCTGTGCATATGTTAGAAATTTAGAGTGAGATTTGACACCTTCCACCCCTGAGAGAGGGGTGAGGACAATAAAATATGTTGTACAGTCAATTATTAGTTTACATGTCCAGCAGACATGTATGCGACATGGGCAGCTATGTATGGGGCGTAATTTGTTTGTGGGAACAGAGTGCTCTTTTTATTTTTTTTTCAGGTGAGAGTGGAATGTGAGGTACAGGAAGTAGGTATATTTGGGGAGGTAGGTTGGGGAGGTTAACAGACAAGACAAACAAGACGCATACAGGAGCAGACTATGACACATGCGGGGGGTAAACACAATTGACGGGGATGGATGTTTGGATATCGCAAGCCCATGAGCCCACAGATGGCAACAGTGGAACTGAGATCCCCACCCATGGGCAGTTACCACTGCGCCTTCACAGCCCAGGCCGGGGCTGTGCTGGGGGCTGGATAGGATGGGCAGGCACACCCATGAGTTGTGCCACTCTCGCCTCAAGCTGGCATAGGGGATCAGTCACGGAACACCTGATCTCACTACGCACCACAGACCGGACCCTATGGAGGGTGAGTGGAGGCTCTCCTCCAGCCATACTTGCAGAGGGGGATGAGCACAGGGCCACCGGTGGAGGAGGTCCCGGCCTGGGCACTGGTGCCAGGTGCACTCTACAGCTGAGGTGGGAGAGGTGGGTCAGCTGGAACCCGCCTTCCCTGTTGTCCTATGTTTAGCAGTATTTTATGGTATTTTGAGTTAGTAACAAACAACACCATTCAAAATTAGTTGTAACAGCATGCATCAGTATTCCCATTAACCAAACACACATGAATTCCAAACATTGAGCAGCAAGCATAACACATGCATATTAAGAACAACAGTGGACATTCCAACAGCATGCAGGGTTGATTGGTGGCAACAGGACATCAGGTTTGGATATGTGAACAGGGCACATGCATCAACGTACATGCAGATATGTATAAACCAACAGGACAAATGTCCATGGGAATTAATTGTGAATACACATACCCAGTTTGGTGTGGAATGGCATCATTTGTGAAAATAGGGTAGGGTGGAGAAATATTACATTAACAACTTAAATTACCTATACATATACTGTACATTCCTAGTAGATGCAGATATATATCCCCTACATGTATTTGTACAGTTTCCTGTATGTAACCTTAGGAATGTTGGTGATGGGGATGTTACTGCTACATTAATATACATTCCATTTTTATTCATATATGTTCATATCTGGCTGTGTTCAGGTAAAGCATCCTGCTACATTTGATTTATATGGGTCTACACAACTGTGGATGTTCAGCATTTCATACAACCATACTATCTCCTTAATGCAAGGGTACAGCAACATATCCAAATTGTGGGACGGACACAGTCCAGGTTCTGTACTTTATTAAAGACATTTCACTCTTTGGTTGTGGCTGTCTCATTCATTTCATTATGTAGTGAATGCAGTATACCTTTATTCCAGACTTATTACTGTTTTCTTGGTAGCTTCAAACTCTCTTTCTCACACTCTCTCACTTATTTTATATTTACATTTCAGGATGGTACTTAATTCTAGGCTTTATTAACATTTATTACTGGGTTACAACAATCCTTTCCAGTTGACTCACTTATTTCATATAGCAGAATTTACAGGGATGTATTCGACACTTGTCTATCCTTTGTTAATTGATTACAACACTCATTTTCAGGCTGAAGCAGTTATCTGATATTACAATACAGGTGGAAACTCTATTTGAGACTTGTTTAATCTTTATTACTGGATTGCAATACTCTTTTCCAGGCTGCATCACTTATCTAATCTTACAATACTAGAGAATCTTTCTTCTAGGCTTATTTGACCTTTATTACTGGGTTACAACACTGAACTCTTTTACAAGCTGTCCCACTTATATTCTATAACAATACCAGCAGAATAATTACTAACCTGCCTGGTGGCGCAACCTCGACAGCCTATCAGCATAGGCTTGCCGATTCATGGAACGAACACCTGCAGCTGTAATATAAATGAAGGAATATTGTAACATACCTATCCATACTATAGGCTAGGATAGCATTTCTTACATATTAATTACATGGATACTTACTCAGTAGTGGGGCATTGGGCATTTGGCGGGCCTCCTGGATCCATCGGTTCAGTTGGTCCTCCTTTCATCGCTTCAGGTCCGCATGGTGGTGACGGACCTGTTCACCAGTCCTCAGAATGCCTGTGGCACTGGTGAGATCATGTGCCAACCGGTTCCATGCCTCTGCCTTGTACGCTCCCCATTGAACCTGGCCCTGCATGAGTTGTGCTTCATGATCATGGACTAGGAGCCAAACCATATATTTTGACTCCTCAACACCCCAGCTTTGTGCTCTAAAATGATTTCCCTCTCCTGCACCTGCCATCCTGACTGCAAATGGGTACCACAATCAGTTATGGTGTGTATTCCTGCCTATGGGGCTTATATATGCCGGTTTTCCCGCACTTATCTGTGATTGGCCATTTTGGATATTTATCAGCTTACAGCAAACCTGCTTTGTCATGGTTCTATTTTCATTCATTCCTATATGTATGCTAATACTGTATTTCTAAGTACAACTGTCATGGCTTAGTGGTTCAGTACTTTGACTATGGTGCACAGTATCCCGGGTTCGACCCTTGGCATTGCTTTTTTATTTTACTACTGTCTAGACAGGCTAGGAGGTGTGTCTGTGTAAAGGCGGCTTTGCTACAGCTTGCCCAACATTGCCCGACAGTAAGCTGGTTGGTGCGCTGCGCAGCTCCGCGCAAATGGCTTACGCTGGATAACGCGTTATTTACCTATAAGCACTCATATTGAGCTGGGTGGAGTGCTGCTGAGCTACGGGCACTCATATTAAGCTTGTTAAACCACTGCTCACCTACAGGCACTCATATTAAGCTTGTTAAAGTGCTGCTCACCTATGAGCGCTCATATTAAGCTTGTTAAAGTGCTGCTCACCTACGGGCACTCATATTCAGCTTGCTAAAGCGTTGCTAAGCTATGGGCAATTATGATCCTTTTTTTATATATTATGTCGGTTTTGTTCACAAATACATGGGCCATTTCATTACATTTTACTTAAATTATAGTTTTATATATATATATATATATATATATATATATATATATATATATATATATATGTATATCTGTCAGGGGATTGTTTCATACTTATTCAAATAAAAATGGAGAATGATGTTGTGGGGGCACGAACCGTGACTACCTCCTCTTTGGCCGACGTCTCTACCGCTACACTATTGCTACTTGGCTTAATTTGCATATGTAGATCTTATATACTTTTCAGTGTCTGCTAACTGTGGCTGAGCGAAGGGCATACCCGCGCAAATGAGCGCAAATGCAGGCAAACATTTTGGAAATTATAAAAAAAAAATGAAACTGCTATTTTTTACATTTTACACATTTTCAGTAGGGTTTAGTCTGTGGGGATGTGTGGTGTTGTGTTCCTTGACATTTCAGCGGACTCACTCATGGGTGTTTACTTTCAGGACTCTGACTCTTCTGGGGGCATGTCCCTTTGCAGTACTTGGCATTCGGACATGCCCCCTACTTTCCTACATGGACCGTGTTAGACTAGGGTATGATTCAGCATGCCCTCATGAATATGCATGACATGCTGACGTCATACCGTTCAACTGCAGCCTCCGAGTAAGACATATTAAGTCTTACATGGAGGTTTCGTGAATCCGGCCCATTGTTTTGTACATTTATCAAGGCCTAATGACATTTGTATATTATCTGAAAAAGATTTACCACATACAGTCATGCTTTCAACTCCTCAGCTGATGAATTATACAGTTTTAAGTCATCCCAAAATAAAGATTAGAAGTCATTCAACAAGACTGATTTCTGGGAGACAAACTGTAATCATGGCCTAATCTGTTAAATAGCTTAATGGGTTAAGGGCATAACAAAATAAAAAAAAAAAATCACTGACAAAGACTCACCCTGGAATACCCCCCCCCCTTTGAATTTTTATCCCTTGGATGATAATTTACCCTTTGTCATGGTTTGGCTGCAAAGTGGTTTGAAGCTGTTTCATGGTCGCTGTAATGTAATTGGTCAATGTAGTGTGTAGCTTATACTTCTGTAAGCACTCCTTTATCCATGAATGTGGAATGCTGTCACATGCTTTTTTTGTAATCCATCCATGCCATACATACATTCTTCAACTTCTTACGATTCTCTAATATGGCTTTATTTAGCAACAAATGATCCTTTGTTCCATATGACTTCCTTTTATTACAATTTTCTTCTGTATGCCATAAATTATTTTTTTCTAAATGACTATAACCTCTGTTTGCATCAGTTCCATTATACAGTCTGTATATAATTGGAAGGCAAGTTATTGATCTATAATTTTTAAGATTGCTTGCAGTTTCTACTCAGGGCTAAATCTTTCAAAAAAAATGATAAAACTTTTAGCCAAAAGTTAGGCACAATGTCTGCACCCAAGGATTTCAAGTTAGCAGCTTTTCTTAATTTAATTTTAATTTCTCCGATGCAACTTCATCATATTTCATATCCTCTGTATT
>NC_056743.1:1878521461-1878538413 GCF_019279795.1 Protopterus annectens
ATCCTTGTGGGAAATCAATGTTATTAAGCTGAAGAAATAATTTTTCCAACTCACCTTAGCATTAAGCTCTGTTTGAGTAAGGAGCTTCGTGTGGAACCATTGCAGTGAAGAGTTGGTGAGCCCAAAGGAGGAGAGATTATGTAAGGGTTTCTGTAGGACACAGTATAAAAATATTAAATTGTTGGTTGGGATATCATTTAGCTTGAATCTCTAAGAAGGTTTTGGAAACATACATATCCCTGTTCTACACTAACTAGAACTTTTAAAATTAGATGTTGTGAACTCACATTAATGAGGTATAAAATTCTCTGTGCTGGCAGGATGGATGGAGATCATCTAGGTACTTTTAAAAGACAATTCAGTGTAAGTAAGTATAGTGTTAGTTTTGAAGCGGAACAGAGTAAAGTATTATTTTTCTCTGCCTGTTCAATAAACATATTTTCTCACAGTTTCACTGTTTAATCATAGTGGACAAATTCAGTACCATTATAATGCATTGTTGCTACACGCATTGTGGTTGGGTTTTGAATCGAACTGGCAGACCAACGGTTCTGAAGACTAACCACACACAGCTTGTTCCTTCTAGAAGTTTTGGCGCAACAAACTGCACTTTAAGTAGTGCTGCAGGCATAAAACACTTAACAAGGTATATTTGAACAGCTTTATAGCTGCATAAAAGTGTTAACCCTACATCACTTGTGTTCACCATACAGCCCAGGACTTGTTATTGCATATCATGTAAAGCTGACAACATATGTGAATTTACTGTTGTGGCCGGATTCACAAAGGCTTACACGGAGTTTAAGAGTAGTGTAAGGCTATAAAGTATAAGCCTCCAGACCCAGAGAACAGCCCAAATCCTCCGTGGGTAAGAGACAGGTAAAACGTGTCTTACATGGACTGGTGTGGAAAATAGCTCAATAAACTCATTTGCAGCCCAAAGATATGCAAATGAGGTATTTGAGTGATCCAGGAAGCCCAAACCAGTCCGTAATAGCAGACGTTTAGCTGCGTAGAAATGTACTTAGCTGACAACTGAGTACATTTCTGCAAAATTGACAACGGAGCTTCATGTCAGCAAGCAAATAAAGGGTGTATATGTGTTCATCTAGTGCATGCCAATGGCCAAATATGGCCATTGGCATTAAAAAGTGATGCAAAATTATTTAAAATAACTTTTTTTTTCGGGGATTTTTATGTTTAACTGCAGCGCCTTTGCCAAGAAATGGGGTGCGCTGCTCAAAAGTAAAACCGGCTTATAAGCTCACAATTGTGGGTTTTATGTATTACATGGAATGACAATGCAGGGACTAGCAGACCAAAAACAATATGGCCACCATGTAGTGGTTGCCAAGGTGGGGAAGCTCAGTGTAAGAGATGTAACTAAACATTACTAGGCAATCCTATGTAAATGAGGGTTTCAATACTGAATCACACTACCACATAGGTGATGAGCACTTTCCGAGTAGTGTAAGAGTTACAGAAGGGGGAGGAATAGAGTAAGAGGTAGGTGACATCACGGGGGGGGGAATGATAGAAATAAATGTATCACATTGGAGGGTAGTGTAATGTGACAGATGACAGACAGACATCAGGGAGAGAAGTGTGTCCCAACAGAACACTAGGAAAGTCAAGAAATAGAGGGTGCACACTATCCCTACACTCAAACTTTCTTGATATATGCCGTAGCGCTGCGCGGTGTAAAGGCAGTGCAGGTTCAACATGTGGGAGCGTGTTGCAAAACCGTTTACAACGGTTTGCATGGGCGCACGTGTGTAAGGTAATGTGCGCAAGATTTTACCATGAATCAGCCCAGTTCAAACCGTGTAGGATGTGTCTGCTGCTTGTCACTGTGAGCATGCTTATGCTGGTGTGCACATTGCTCCCCTTGAGGAAACAGAGAGGAAAAAGGAAACAACCAGATTACAAGGAAGCTGCCAGAGGATACAGATGGAGTTAACTGGTGATAACAATTAGAAGCAGGCAATTACACAGGCAGACTAGAAGCCCAACCCAGCACTTAAAACACTGCAAACAGCAGTGCAGGGTGTTTCTCTCAAGAGATACTGCAAGAAAGAAGTAAGCTATCAGAATTGAAAACTGAAAAAGCTGAACTCAGAGCAGAAATGCTAGGGGCTGCCATAGCTGTTATAATCAGGCATAGGCGAATTGCTGAGGGTGGTGACAATGCAGATGCTGACAGACAACCCAGAGTGAGGAGAAGAAGAAGAGTGTACAGGCCCAGGGTCACCTACCATGGGTTACATGAGCTGGAGATAGTAGAGCGCCACAGAGTGGACAGAGACCTTCTGCAGCAAATTGTTGAGCTGTGCAGGCCACGTCTCACACACAGAACCAACAGAGAGGAACCCATCCCAGTGGAAACCAAGGTATGTGTTGGCCTAAGAATACTAGCAACAGGTACCTTCCAGAGACCAACTGGTGATATGATGGGGATATCACAGGCATCAGCCTCCAGGGTACTGCACCAGTTCCTGGATGCCATGTCAGCACATGTTGGTGATCATGTATATTTCCCCAATGCCCGTGGAGGTATTGGCCAGCAATATGCCTCTTCCAGCAAATAGCGGATACCCTGAGGTACTGGGTGCAATAGACTGCACGCACGCACGCATCAAAAGCACCAGCCAGTGAGCGGGTAGAGCCTATATTAACTGCAAGGGATTCCCTCCATCAACTGCCAGGTCATGTGTGATGCTCAGGGCAATAATGAACGTGTGTGCTGGCTGCCCTGGAGCTACCATGATTCAGCATCTGGCATCTGGACGAAGCTGTACCAATCATTTGCCAGTGGGGACTTCCCACATGGACACCTAGTGGGGGATGCAGGTTATGCACTTGAGCCGTTGCTGCTGACACCCATCAGAAATGCACACACATCTGAACAGGAACGCCATAATGAGGCACACGCACAAACACGTAATGTCATAGAGCGTGTGTTTGGGCTGCTCAAGTCACGGTTCCGGTGTCTGGACACATCTGGTGGAGCCTTGCAGTACACACCAACTACATGTACCCAAATGATCATGATATGTGCTATGCTACATAATATGATCCTGCAGAAACAGCTGCAGCAGGACCAGCATAGGGCTGGGCCAAACATACCCCCACCATTGCCAAGGCCACCACAGGCAGAGGGTGACTCGGAGGAGGAACAACCTGGCCTTGCCCCAGTAGGCAGAAGGAGGTGTGCCCAGTATGCCCTGGCCTTGGCAAAGAGGCAAAGCATAGCACATACACTGGCTCAGTAGGAACACTAGGACTAACACCCCCTCCGACTCACTCATATAGTAACAGGGACGCCTAACATGACACAACCTGCTTCCAAACATGCACAGGGAGTGTAGTATGTGCATCCAACAGAGTCAGCCCTGCAGCACCACCTGAGGCATGAATGCCATGTGTTAAGTAATGTAACACCACAAAATTATATGCACACCTGAGGACGCTAACTAACATCCACCCTCACCAATCATGAACCACAAAAACACAAACCCACCTTCATAGGTACCACAAGGGATAGGAACCTAGATGTAATGCTACCCAATGCCAGAAGTATAAACAGCAAGATGCGTGCAGTGTAAACGCACACAGTATAGAGAATGTAGATATCAGTGCTGTAATAGAAAACCAGGTCAAAGCCCACATCAGCACCCTAACACTACCAGGTCACACCTCATACAGTGATGTACAGCTGCAAAACATGGAACAAGCTACAAAACGAGGGTGACTAGCAATAAATGTCATGGATAACCACACCCCATGTTGGTACCACAACAAGAAGCAGCATGGATTAGCCATGGTCAAATACCAATGGCTAAAACTGCCTACTACTATATAGCTTGCTGCAGACCACTGTCCTAATAGCAGGAACTGCACCAGGCCTATGTTGGAATACATGAAGATATCAAGCCCCCCAAACCACATTATATTGCTTGACTGAAAATACCTACACATACACCATAGTTTCATAGTTTCATAGTTTACTACTAGGCTATCTGCCCTAATGCATTTATTGCCACCCCTTATAGTGGTAATAAGTGTACAGAATAGATTCCGAATATTGTGCCTCTGACTTAGTAGTGACACATTATGACCCCCTTACTTAATCGAATAAGTTGACTGTCCCTCTGTCTAGTAGTGACACAGGGAGGACCCCTGGGGTAAACCTACAATCTCACATCCACTTGTCCAGATTTCTCTTGAAGAGAGTCAGTGAGGGACTCTGTCTAACATGAACTGGGATTCTGTGCTAGAGTGTGAGAAGCCTCTGAGTTATGACTGTCCCTCCAGCATGTCCTATACATGTATGTGCTGAGGTTCAAATCTGTAGCTCTCATGGTTCTGGTGGATTTGGATTGCTTGCAGTGGAGCATGTCCACCAAATCCTGATTGGACATGGTCTTGTATCTCAGGCATAGGTCACCTGTAAGTAGGCGGTATGCTACTGAATAAAGCTGGATTTTCTTTAGTCTGGAAGCATATGACATGTGTTGTAGACCCTTGATCCTCTTGGTAAGGTACATTTGGGGTCTCTCCAGCTGTTGCAAGTGCTGGGTGAGGTACATACCAAATGGGGCTTTGTATTCAATCATGGGCCTGATAAGGGAGAAGTATAGGGGTACAAGGACCTCCTTTGATCTGGATGGAAAACCCTTCCTGATAAGGTGGGCAAGATAGAAAGTCTTTCTAACCACTTTGGCAACATGGGTGTCAAACGAGAGGTCACTATCTACATGGGTCCCCAGGTGTCTGATTTGTTTTCTGTGCTCAGTGGGTTGCTGTCTATGTGTTAATTTGTGGGTACTGTTCCTCCCAAAGGGATGACTACACATCAGTTGCATTCAGTTTCAGGCCATGATTCCGCACTAGCTATCTGTTTTTGTGAGGGCATTCTGTAGGATGTGTGTGCCAGCTGATGTATTCACTATGGTGCCTAGGTTGCAGTCATCTGCAAACTTTGTCAGCCACAACCCTCCTATGTTTGCTTTCACATCTGAAAAGTAAATGCCAAATAAGAGGGGTCCCAGGACAAATCCTTGTGGGACACCACTTGTGACTGGCTTTGAATCTGACAAGGCACCTGCAATGTCGACTTTATGGGTTCTGTTTCTTAGCCATTTTGCAACCTATCCTGTGACATATGGTTTTATATTTCAGCTGTTGAGCTTGTCTATGATGCCTGAGTGGGGTATTGTGTCAAAGGCCTTAGCCAAGTGCAGGTAGGCTGTGTGGACTGCGTAGCCCTCATCAATGGCCCTACTGACAGTTGCAAAATAGTCAACTAGGTGCAAAAGGCAGGATCTGCCCTGTACAAAGCTGAACTGGGTGGGATCAAGGGTCTGTAGGTCACCAATGTCTCTGTTTAAGAGCTCCATAATGACTCGTTCCATAGCTTTGCAGACAAGGCTGGTTAAGCTTGTGTGGTGGTAGTTCCCAGGGTCTGTGGAGGCATCTCCTTTGTGGTGTGGGACCACTGTTGCTGTACGCCAGTGTTCAGGTACATATCCTGTAGCAAGGCTAAGGTTAAATAGCATTTGTATATACGGGTTTAGCTCCTTCTGGAGTTCACGTAGCACGCAACTGGGGATACCATCAGGTCCCATTGATGCTGTGTTTTATGTCTTTGCTGAGTGCGGCTCTCACATGGACATCTGAGATGACAGTGAGGTTACATTCAGCTGTGATAACTATCGTCTTTTGGGGGTGAGGAAGGGGGAAATTTGCACTGAACCTGTCTGCCAGAATGTTGCCAATATCTGTCAGGTCACTGAAATTTATGTTGTTGTGTACCAACTCTGAGCATATCTGAGGGTTCCCACCCAGGTTTCTGACATAACTGAAGAAGGCATTGTGGTTATTTTTATTGTCTTTGGTGATTTTTGTCTCAAAGTTGACCTTGGATGTCTTTATGAGAGAATGTAGCTTTTTACTAGTGCTGCTCACAGCTGCCTTCCCTTTAGGAGATTTAGCTTCTGTCTTGCATTAGTATCCTTCATTTGTTATACAGTTTGTTTATGGCTGGGGTCCACCAGACAGGCCACTTTCCCTTGGTGGAGAGGGTCTTGGTTTTATATGTGATTGCATGGTCCATGCTTTCTTGGAGATGTCCGTAGAAAGCGTCTGTGAAGGACTCACCATTGTGTGTTGTGGTTTCCACTGGCCCAGTGGGCTTAAAGGATACCATCTCAGTCTGAAGAAGTGTGAAGTCAGCTTTTGAGACGTTTGTCACTATACTCTTTGTATTATACTAGCAATCGACACATTTGTAGATAATTTCCCAGAAGCCATCAAACAAAATGGACATGCAAATGTAACACTTCCACAAGAGGGGTAAGCATACTGGATGTGATAATCAGAAATATGTGTACTGGATGTCAAGATGAGAAGTGTATCCCTCACTGGTAAGACCAGACCATAGAGTAATCACACTGTAGTTACACATCCCGACCCCAGTCCCTGGCCAGAATACCACAGTGAAACACATGTATAAAGCATAGCTTGCACCCCTACAAACCAATGTGGAATCCATGAAAGGCCCTGTGCAAGTCCAGAATATGGGACACACTGCAGAATATGTTATACAGGCATACCATGAACACAGCCAAGAGTGCTTGGAGTCTGCAATCACAAATAACAACAAGATACAATGCCATACACCCAGGCATCTGGCATGCTGGACTCCAGAAATTACTAAACCATTGAAGAGAATGAGGAAGCTACCACATGATAGATCAAACATAAAAAGTGAAGTAATCAGTGATCACTAGTATGGCAATAAAATGTGTCCACACATACAATCCACTAAGGCCAGGCAAAGCAAGTAGAATCTGTGAATCCAGAGGCAATGTGACACCTGTCCCAAGTACACACAACAACAACAACTCACCCCAATAAATACAAATATATGTGATAGACTCAACCAGGTAGCCAAACCGGAGCCTGAGCACCCCAAATCAGTACTGTCAAAACTAGTCAGGAGGACAAGGTAACCACATACACCACAAACCCAGTCCCACATAGACCTACAACGACTGTAAACCAAACACATAAACACAAAAACATTCCCAGAGGCCCTAATTACAAACACACAACACTGACACAAGCCTCCAAAGCAGACACCCAATAAAACAACCTCCAGACATAGCACATGTAACACATAGTACACAAAGCTGGTGTGCCAAACAGTCACAGGACAGAAGGAGAAACAACATGCCTGATACAGTTGTAATAGGTGACTCCATAGTGAGACATGCTGCTGTTCCAGGGATGGCTTGCACCTGTTACCCATGGGCGTCTGGATATTGCCTAAGGCTTTTGCAACCTACAGAGATCCTTTTGTAGGCAAGGCCGTAAAGACTAACCCACCTCCATAGAAAACAAAACTGGAAAGAAACAGAAGGGTAATGCTGATCAATGCCAGACGTGTAAACCTCAATATGCATGCTCCTGAGGCCCTCCCCAGTATGGAGAACATCGATGTCTGTCCAGTGATAGAAACCTGTTGCAAATTATGGCCACAAAACCTGGAACAAAACATAAAAGGAGGGTGAGTTTCCATATTCAGCACAGACACCTATATGTCCAGTTAACTGACAATGCTTACGTCATTGCAGTCCACCCATGTGCAACTAACCATAGGCAAGAATGCTGTACAGTCTGTAGCATGCTACAGACCACACTCTCACACACACTAACCCCACCCCGCTGACCTGAAGACAGTGGACAGTATGAATGTACCACCAAATACAAAACAAGGTACACACAAATTACCACATAGGTAGTAAACCATTATGTATGGAAGGAGTAATCAGGGACCTAGTGACACAAGTGGACAGTAACCTGTTATGTGACAGTCAGATTGCCAATTTGGCTAGGAAGACTGTCTATATTGGACACTGTATCATGAAAGGATTCACATCAACGTCAACAAAGGTCATTGTGCCCCTATACTGTTCCCTTATCAGACCCATAATGTAGTACAATGCCTCATTTGGGATGTACATTACCTGGCACCTGCAGCAGTTAGAAAGACCTCAAAGGTACCTCACCAAGAGTTAGAAAGGGTCTCAAATATATGTCTTATGCTGCCTGGCTGTAGACACCACAGCTGAATGCAGTCACATACTGCCTACACAGAGGCATTGTATGTCTGTTGTACAAGTCCATGTCCAACACAGAAGTAATGGACATGCTCCACCCCAGAAAACTCAAAACCATCGGAGCTGTGTGAGTCAGAGATGTCAACCTCAACACATAATCAAATAGGATGTGCTGGAGGGACAGATACCTAACCCTGAGGCTCTCCACACCCTGGAACAGAATACCAATACATGTTAGGCAGAGCCCCTCACTGACACTCTTCAACAGGACGTTGGCAAAATGGATGGATGATTGTAGATTGTAGATGTACACTGGGGGTCTTTACTGTGTCATGTCCAGACAGACGCACAGCTAGGTAAATCCTAAATGGCCATAATATTCACATAGCAAGGGGTGGCAAAAGCCACACACACTGTGGCTAGGCTTACAAATGCCCTAGGGTGGATAGCCTAGTATGAACCAATGAACCTATTATGATACAAATTGTACAGGACACTAAGGATAATCCCAAGGCTGCTGCAACTGATGGTAGGAAGTGTGTTGTGAATTCCCAGATATGCTCTGGATCACACAAATATTACAAACAACATACCAAACACACACACGTATTGGTAACATACATCCTGACAGGTGCAGTGCAAACCCCCCCCCCCCATAATGCAAAATATCTTTCCCAGCAGACTGCTGCCTCCCTGACATTATGTCAGCCTTACCACATGATATGTACCCAAAGAGCAGTGTACAACAACAGTGGTCGTTCTCAAGAAAGGTGTCACCTGAATGGATACTAAAAACAACCACCACAGAATCCTGAAAAGCTTGGTCTGCACAGCTATGGAAAGGATCAGCATGTACCGCAGACATAAAGATATTGGGGATCTATTGACACCCTACCCAGTGTGGGTTTATTAAGTGCAGACCCTGCCCCTAAACATGTGTGACTCAGTTGAAACAGTAATTGAGGTCACTGATGAGGGCAATGTGGTCCACATAGCGTAGCTGGACCTTGCAAAGCCTTCCATACAATACCCTACGTGTTCAATATAGATATGCTCACAAGCTTATATATACACCCCTATGTCACTAGAGGGGTTGCAAACCAGACCAACGGCAGAACTGACATGGTCAGACATGCTGCAGCCATGTCAGACTACAAACCACATATAACAGGTATCCCACAAGGCTTGGTCCTGGGACCTTCCCCGTCTGGTATATATGCCCCATAGGTACAGGCCAACATGTAAGGACTGTACCTGAACATGTTTGCAGAGGTCTACAACCGCCCAACATATCTGACACCCCAGCTGACACAAGCATACCACAAAAGGGCCACATAGAAACAGACAACTGGTGCCATAGCCATGTCAGCAAGTTAAATGGAGAAAACTGTATAGTCAACCTCTGTGGATATACAGTAAGTGACCACCAATTACCACATAGGTGTTAACTCATTACATACTTAACATGTAATGACAGACCTGGGTACACAAGGTGATAGATATCCTGCATTGGACAAACATGTGGCTGTAGTGTTAACAGAAACAATCCATATACCAACCTAATCATGAAGGTTATGACATCTAGATAAGGGAGGTCATTGTGGTTCTGCAGTTATCCTTCATCAGCATTACAATTGACTACAACAGCCCCTGTGGGGTACTCAGCAGACACCTCCATCAACTGTAAAGTCCACAACAGTACCCCACCAGGAGTATCACAGAGCTTGAACAGATGTAATGTGTTGCCTGATTAAACAAGAGTGCAACTCCACACACTGCCATGCTGGCCACCCAGACGCAAGCTGTGCCTGATGTAGAAAGCCATGTCCAAGCTGGAATCAAGGAACATGCTGCACCTTGTACAATCTGAATGGCAGTGAGCTATGCACATGAGGGACCTGAATCCCAGCACTGACATACATAGAACAAGCTGTACTGCATTATCCATAACACAGAAGCCACCCCCACGCATGAGTAAACTACCAGTACAGGTTATCCATAGAGTCACTCGTTGATTCTCCTCTACAGGAATCTTAATGAGTGGATGGGAGATGGTAGGTCTACCCTGGGTATCACTGTTATGTCACACGGTAGACAGAGGCACAGTATACTAAACATGACATATGTCATGGCAAACTACACTTACAATGTGTTGAAGGACAAACACACTCTCTGACTAGCATTAGAAATGGCCTAGGGCACATCGGTAGTGTTTGCCAATGTACACCTATGTTGTGGAATACACTACTGATGTTGGACGAGGCTGTTGTAAGTAGTTAATATCTGAACATAATGCAACATGGTCAGATGTGCACAACTGGACCCTAACCAGGCTGTTGTGCTCACTATGGAAATGTAAAGCAGCGATAGGACTAAAGCCCAGGATACTGTCCACCACAGTGAAAGTACTGAACCACTACACTATACGGTACTACCGTGTTAGGTCAGTATGAACAGATGTTGACAATTGTATGCAAAGTATCCCATGCAAACCCTGCAGGCACAGTATAATCCCTGTTGTGTTCACACAAAAAGCATTTGTACAGTAACTACACATCATGACACAGAACACACAACCATAAACAGGAGATATTTGTTGAAGTTCACACTCATCCACAAATGTGATGGGCTGCAGAGTTCAACATATGGAAAGCTCACACTGGGCATGCTCACACACTTTGATAAATGAGACATCTTACACAACATGCCATGGGAAGGCTGAACTGGGCATGCTCACACACTTAGTCCAAATATCAGTTTAGCATTTTGCCACACATATCTGGTATATGTGCGCATATTCCAGTAACCAACAACATTATAGCAATCTGAATAGTGCTCACACTTAAATGACTACAGAGACATACATGATATAGTGGATTTCCCATATGCAAAACATCTTCCACAGATACACAAGTTGTTCATACAAACAGGAAATGTTATGGCAATAAAGACCTGAAAACACTGCTATCAGCACCAAATAATGTGCATCTGACAGTTAAACATATGGGTGTAGAGGCCAACACTAGGCTGTTTGCCCTAGTGAATGACAGCTTATCCAGAGTGTGCGTGTGTGGGTGATTGTGGTTGGTCTGTGTGCAAGTCTGTGTGAGGGAAATGTTCCTCTTAGCAACTGGGAAAACACACGACAGGATGCTCATTCCCCTTTCTAAACACTGATGATGTCAGCACCCTATAAGTATATCAGGAGAAAGGAAATCTCCCAGTAATCTGAATAGTGCGCTCTGCTAATGCGCCCGTCTTTAGTGTCATAACATAGTTAGGTAGGGGTTTGAATCCAGCAAGTGTGTGTGAAGTGGGGTTAGTGTGTGTGTAAGTGTGTATGAAAGAAACATCCCTTTTGGCAACTGTGAAAACACACTACAGGATGTCCATTCCCCTTTCTAAACACTGATGATGTCAGCACCCTATAAGTATATCAGGAGAAAGGAAATCTCTTAGTAATCTGAATAGCGCGCTTTGCTAATGTGTCCGTCTTTAGTGTCATAACCTAGTTAGGTAGGAGTTTGAATCCAGCAAGTGAGTGTGAAGGGGGGTTAGTGTGTATGAAAGGAACATCCCTTTTGTCAACTGTGAAAACACACCACAGGATGCCCATTCCCCTTTCTAAACACTGATGATGTCAGCACCCTATAAGTATATCAGGAGAAAAGAAATCTCTCAGTAATGCGAATAGCGCGCTCTGCTAATGCGTCCGTCTCTAGTGTCATAACATAATTAGGTAGGGGTTAGAATCCAGCAAGTGTGTTTGAAGGGGGGTTAGTGTCTGTGTAAGTTTGTATGAAAAGAACATCCCTTTTGGCAACTGTGAAAACACACCACAGGATGCCCATTCCCCTTTCTAAACACTGATGATGTCAGCACCCTATAAGTATATCAGGAGAAAAGAAATCCCCTAGTAATGCGAATAGCGTGCTCTGCTAATGCGTCTGTCTCTAGTGTCATAACATAGTTAAGTAGGGGTTTGAATCCAGCAAGTGTGTGTGTGTAAGTTTGTATGAAAGGAACATCCCTTTTTGGCAACTGGGAAAACACACTACAGGAAGCACATACCCCTTTCTAAACAATAGCACAATTATATATGGCTTTTGATTCCAGACATCTCATGTGTGTTTTGCTCACACAGAATGCCCATGTGTGCGGTTTGTTTCTCACAATAATGCATGACATCGATTAAACCAGTTATGGCAATGCACACATGATGTATGGGTGTGCCAAATACACAGATGTACCTGTGACCTTCAATAGTTACCATGTGTGATGCCTGCCACATATGAATACATGGTATTTGCACTGGGTAACATTATGACTGTGGTCTTCTGTGCAGGTGCTGCATGTGGGATGTGTATATACAGTGTGAGATGTAGATGCTATCAACCTAGTAGTGAGGGATACACCTGGTCTGGGGCATATAGTCTACATGTTGTTGATGAACAGGTGCTGCATGTTTTCACCTGTTGTGGGAGTGGTAAGAAGTTGTTCCATAGCAATGCAGTGACTGCATGCTAAGAACCTTTCAGCTAGGGTGTTGTAGCTACAGTAATTCATTAGAATTTAGTAATATGTCAGCATTCCTGGTGAGGGTATGATGCCAACCAAGGTCAGGGTTCTACCAGCCTGTGCCACTTGCTCAGTGAGCCCTCCTCATGTTCCCTATCATGTATTCCAGAGTGAGGGACATCACATCAACAGTCGCTTCTTAGTGGCATGGACAATGACTGAGTCATATGTGTCCATGCATCTGACTGAAACCACCTGGTATGCTTGTGTTATGTGGTGGACCATAGTGCCCCAGGCGAGCATATCACTGTGACCTTCACCTTGTCCAGCCTGAGTGAGCATGACCTCTGGTACCGTACCGGGACAATAAAGTACCTAACACAACTGCAGCAGGGAAGTGTTGGTATAGCTGTAATACAGATTGTGATTGTTTGGCACACAGGATTTGTGGTGTGCTATGTGTTTATGCATGCTGTGTTCAGGCTCTAACGTGTGCCTGTGCATCCCAGCTGCAGAGGTGTCTGCCACTCAGAGCAGGATGCCATTCTTAAAACTCCACGAATGGCCAGTCGTGTTCACCGTGCTTGTATTGCTTGTCAGTGTAGGGTCTACATCAGATTGGTGGCATTGCAGTCACTGTAGTATTTCATGCCACCTGGACAGATTGCCAGTACTGGGTTCAGAGTGCTTAGTCCACAGTTTGGCTATGTGTTTCATCTCATACATGTGTTTTACATCCATGGGTAGGGGGATAGGGTTGACTGTGTACATGTGGCAATGCGCTGTGACATTACTACATGACTCATATTCCACAACTGTACCATAGAGGTGACTGACAATTGACCTTGCACATGCTACCATAGTATTGAGATTGCATTGGTGATTAACAGCACATAGGGCCAATGGTGAACAAGATACATAGGTTCATAGGTTCATACTAGGGCTATCTGCCCTAGGGCATTTATAAACCTAGCCAGTGAATGTAGTATTGGCTTTCACCATGCATTGTGGGGAATCTATCTTTGCTATGCCCTTTTCCAAGGTTAGTATACTGTGCCTCTGTCTAACAGTGACATATAATTTGATACTTGGGGTGCAAACCTACAATGTCCCATCCAGTCATTAATATTCCTCTTGAAGACAGTCACTGAGTGAGTCTGCCTAACCTGTATTGGGATACTATTCCAGAGTGCAAGGGAGCCTCTGAGTTATGAATGTGTCCCTCCAGCATGTCCTATGTATATCACTCCTGAGGTTCAAGTCTGTCCAGCGTGGTAGCTTGATGGGATTTGGATATTCTGAGTGTGCAGCATGACCATTACGTCAGGGTTTGACATGGCTTTTATATGTATCGTGGCACAGATTGCCTATGAAGAGGCAGTATGCCAACTTGAGTAGAGCTGCTGTTTCTTTTAACCAGTCAGTATGTGGCATATGTTTGAGCTCCTTTGATCCTCTTTTGTTGAGGTACCTTGTGGTCTTTCCAGTTACTGCAGGTGTCTGGTGGGAAGGGGTGCATGCCGACGGGGGCATTGTAGTCAATCATGCGGCATGATGAGGGATGAGTAAAGAGGTACAATGTTCTCCTGAATCTACATGTGAATCCTCCATGATGAGGTGTGGCCTATATAAATCCTCTCAAGTTTTTCAACCACTTTGGCCATGTGGTTGTCAAACAGAGAATGGTATCAGACTTGTGTGCCACAAGGTCCATAATTCCTTCTTCTGTACTGAATGGATTAACCCGCTGTATGTGGTACTTTGTGGTCAGTTTGTTTTTGCTAAAGGGTTGACTATACACTTTTTGGCATTCAGCTTGAGGAGCCATGGCTGTGGCCTACAAGTCGCCTGCTTTCCTAAGAGGCCCTTTTGGAGGATGCATGTGTTGGCTGGAGAGTTTATTATAGGCCCAGTTTGCAGTCATCTGTGACTTGCTCAGCCACAGTCCTTCCACATGTTGGCCTGTATCTCTGATGAAATATATACTGAACAAGACAGATCCCAGGGCTCAGCCTTGTGGGACACCACTTGTAACTGGTTTTGAGGCTGAAACCATAAGCTCCAGCAATTCTAACCATGTGTGTTCTGCCCTTGAGCCACTGTGCAATATATGTAGTGACATGAGGGGTTAATATGTACACTGGTGAGCTTCCCTAGAATGCACAAGTGGGGTATTGTATCAAGGGCTTTATGCTAGGTCCAGGTAGGCTGTGTAGAGACCACCTCCCACATATTGGACAGTGGCCTTGGTGACTGTTTCAAAGAAATCAAACAGGTTTGAGAGGCAGGATCTGCCATTGACAAAGTTTTTCAAACTGTGATGATGCAGTGTCTGTAGGTCCCCAATATCTCATATTTATGAGGTGGTTCATGGGATGATCCTGCCATAGCTTTGCAGACCAGAAGCTATTCAGACTTATGTATGAGCGATAGTGTCTCTGGATCCGTTAAGGCACCACCTAAATGTAGAGGGACCACTGTTTCTGCACGCAGCACTCTTGGCCACATATCATGTAGTAAGGCTGGGATTGAACAGTAGTGTTATGTCTGGGTGTAGTTCTTCTTGGAGTTCATGTAGGACACAGCCTGGGACACTGTCTGGTCCCATTGATGCAGTGTTTATTGCTTTGGCAGAGGAGGCAGCTCTTACCTGAGCATCTGAGATGTCTTCGGGGGCAGCACTCTGCTGGGAGAAATATGTTGCCAGCACGGGTGTGGAGGGGGGAGAAGTTAGCGAGTAAATCTGTCCCACTAGGATGTTGGCAATGTCTGTGTGTTTGGTGTTTCTTGCAACATCTTGGACTACCTCTGGAGCATATCTTGGAATTACCACCCAGGTTCCTAACATAACTAAAGAAAGCCTTGTGATTATCCTCAGTGTCTTGTGGAATCTTCTCTCTCAAAAGATGGCCTTAGACAATCTTATAGGGGAGTGCCTGTAGTTTTTCTTGTAATACTCACTCACCGATGCCTTCACATTTTGGGGAGTTTGTTGTATCATTTAGTAGCTTCATCGCTTCTATTGTATATGGTTCCAGTTTATGGCTCGGTGTCCACCACACAGGATGTCTGCCTTTGGAGGATTGGAGTCTTAGCACATTTGGGATTGCATGATCTGTAAATTTCTGAAGATGTCCATGGGAATGCCTTTATGCAGGTATCTGCGGTCTGGTCCATATTTTCAGCAGGCCTGGGGCTTTGAAGTTTCCACGTCATTTATGAGGAGTGTGAACATGCTTTACATGAGTTGTTGACTGTATTCTTCTGTGCAGGGGGTGGCCTTGGGATGTGAATATCCAGTGAGATTAGTTTATGGTCTGATCTTACCAGTGAGGGATACACTTCTGGTCTGGAGCATAGAGTCCCCATGTTGGTGATGATCAGGTTCAGTATGTTTCCCCTCTTGTGTGAGTGGTAACAAGTTGTTCCATAGCATTTTGTATATAAATTCCAGTAATCTTTGGGCTAGGGTGTTGGAGCTACAGTCATGCTCCCAGTCTATGTTTGGGTAGTTTAACTCACCCAATATAGTCAGTGTATGGACAGACCTAAGCATATTTCCAACTGTTTCAGGAAGGCCAAGTGCGGTTCTTGTGTTTGTGAGGGTGGTCTGTAGCAGGCTATAACCTGAAGGCAGTTTACCCATTGTTACTTGCATATGGATAGTCTCTGATGTTTGGTGCTTTGCTACCAACCTGAGGTGGGTATCTTGATGAATATCAATACACACCCCCTTTGTGGTTTTGTGCAAGTTTTGGGCCTGAAAAGCATGGTATGAGGTATAACTTGGTAGTGCTGGGGTGCTGTTTTAGCCCTGAACTGCATCTGTTACTGCACAGATAGCCATGTTCTCCATGCTGAGGAAATTGGTGTGTGTGCATCATCAGGTTTAGGAGTCCTGCAGTGGCTATATGACTGCCTACGGGACAGATGCCAGGTAAGTCATATGCAGCGTCATACAGGCAACGCATATGTGAAATAGGAGAAACAGGACATTCTGTCAAGTGAGACATGAACATACATATAGTAAGCTATGCAGATGTCACTAGGAGTCCACAGAAGCTGTGTAACTCTGCATGGCAGGTCGGATCAGTATTCCAGGGTAACTGCAAGGAAACATGCATGCAAACATAGCTACTGTAAGCAGGGCTGCATGTAGTCCATTGTACAACAAACAAGCTGTACCACTTTCAGTAGGTAACACTGCAAATGCTCACCAGCTGACATATGAATACCTATGTCACCAAAGGTGATACTTACCAGACCACGGACAGAAATGACATGGCCAGACCCCCGCCCCCGCAAACCCCC
>NC_056743.1:1878538913-1878554990 GCF_019279795.1 Protopterus annectens
AAAAAGTACAGATCACAGATGCCTTCCCTGTTTTGGATTGTGCTCTATCATGTAGTAGCATCCTCCTTTCATTGTATAGCTTATTAATGGCCGGGGTCTACCAGACAGGTCCCCTGCCATTGGAGGAGTGAGTCCAGTTGTTATTTGGGATAGCACGATCCATGCAGTCCACTAGGTGTCCATAGAATGTGTATGTAAAGGATTCAGCAGTCAGAGCCATACTTACCACTGTCCTAGGATCTCTGAAGGATACCACCTTGGTTTGGAAAAGTGTGACGTTTGCTTCTGAGAAGTTCGTCAAGATTTCCCAGGATGGGTGTGGGGACGGGATATGGATGTCCAGTGAGATAAATGTATGTTCTGACCTTACCAATGAGGGGTATATCTCAGGTGTGGAACATAGAGTCCCCATGTTGGTGATGATCATGTCCAATATGTTGTCCCCTCTTGTGGGTGTGGTGACCGGTTGTGCCATAGCATATGAGTTTACAAATAGTAGCAACTGTTGGGCGAGGGTGTTGGGGTCTGAGTACTACCCCCAGTCAATGTGTGGGTATTTGAAGTCACCCAATATAATGGTGTTTGGGGAGACCTTCATATTGTCCAGTGTTCCCAGGAAAACCGAGTGTGGTTCATGAGTTTGGGAGGGTGGTCTGTAGCAGGCAACAAACCAAAAGGCAGATTTGCACAATGTTAGGTGCATATGTATGGTCTGTGATGCTTTGTGCAGTGTTACCAACCCGGAGGTATGTGTATCTGTGATGTATATGGATACTCCCCCTATTTGTGTTGGCCATTCCAAGTTTTGTGGTCAGAAAGCATGGTATGAAATATAACCTGGTAGTGCTGGTGTGCATTTGGGAGCCTGAACCAGGTGTCTGTGAGTGGACAGATATCGCTGTTGTCCATACCGAGGAGATTCCTGAGTGGTCGCAATTTGAGGGTAACACATCTGGTGTTGAGCAGCATTGCCCTCAGTGTCATGTACTCTGTAATGTCTATAGAGGTGGGATTGTCTTTTGAGCCTTGCTTAAAAAAGGCAGTATGGTGGTAGCAAGTGCCTTAGCCAGTGTTCGAAAGTCCAAGGGTGACAGGTGCAAGCTGTCCATAGGGAAGCTACGTGGCATGTCGAGCATGTCACCCCAGGCTGACAGACACTGTACCCCCTGTGAATGACACCAACATGTTAGCCAACTGTTAAACGTGATCAGTTTGTTGGTATACTGTGACATCATACTTGGTGAGTGTAAGATGCTAGACAAGGTCAGGGTCATACTGGCCTGGGCTACATGATCAGAGAGTTCCTCTATGTATCATGTCATGTGGTCCAGGAAGGAACGTCTGAGGGTGTACACACCAGCATGGACAATGATGGAGCCAGTCCTGTACTTGCTTTGGAGTGACCTGAGTGCATGTGTTATGTTGTGGATCCTGCCACCTGAGAGACAGCTCAAAGTGACTATTCCCTTGTTTGGCCTGGTGAGTGGGACGTCAGTGTGTCTGACAATAAGTGTCACCTATTACAAGTGTATTAGGTGTGTTGTTTAACCCAAAGGGCAGTGACTGTGTGGCACACTGACATTGTGAACTATGTGATATGTGGGTATTGTAGTGGGGTAGCAGTTGTTTGTGTGTCTGCCTTGGAGGTCTCTACTGCTTAGGCAGAGTTTATGTAGAGCCTCCAAGTATGTTTATGTGTGATAATGTGGTTTGATTGCTGTCACTATAGGTTTATGTGAGACTGATATGTGGTGTGTGTGGTTACCTTCACCACTTGATAGACTATGCCAGTCATGGGTCGAGAGAGCTCAGCCTCCTGTATGTCAATATTGTTGCATCTCTCACATATATCTGAGATTGTTGGGAGGAGGAGAGGGTTGTCTGTGTACATGAGGCAGATGTGACATTGTGTCAAAACCACAATATTCACTAGCTGGACTGGAGAGTACACACGAAACCGACCCCTGGACATGCCAGGATATTATGATGACATACTCCATAGCCTGATCGCAAAGGATCGGTGTTAAGTGTGTAAAAGAGTATAACAGGGATTAGTCCTTAGGTTTGTTGGTGTTTTGTAAAGAGTAACTGAGAAGGATTCCAGACTGAATCATGACACCTCCTTCAGCTATGTCATAAATAGCAATGTAAACTCATATATGTCCTGAGTCAGGGCCAACTGTACCTGACTGACAATGCCGACATCCTGTCAGACAGGCCCATATAGACATATCCACCTCCCACTGACGATAGTCCCAATCATAATACCAGGATATATCACATGTAGATTGGCTGAACAGCTCCCCCCAAAGCCAAAAGCATGGCAGCAATTGGATTACATTGTTTCCCAATATGTGTCATGCATGAACTACAGAACAAACAGACCCTGCATCTGAACAGTCTGTTGAGCCTCACCCTCTCCACAGGATCTGGAACCGTTGAATGTGTTACAGCAACATATGGCACTCCCCACAAGTGTAGGTGCACAACACACCATGGGAAGTATAGTCCAGTAAGCCTACGAAGTCTGATCTGCAAGGCTATGGAGTCCATCATGGTTGAAGTCATACACAGAGCTATTGGAAGCTGACAAACACACAACCCTACCAACTGTGGCATGTTCATGTGCAGATCATGGTTCCCAGACATGCTAGACTGTTTGCAAGGTAGACACCCAGGACATACATCACTGAACAGACTTACACATGTCCCACATAGACTTTGAATAGCCCTATATCAACACCCCTGACACATGTCGTAGCCACAAAACCAACAATCTGTGCATAAATATGTGATGACATATGAAGGAATGTCAATGTGTCCACAGATAGATCACACAAGGTAAGAATTATGGGGTCCTGTTCAAGCTGTTGACACCTGACGACCCACATGGCTCATTCCTGGGATTGCAAAAAACAAAGTGTACACACATTACCATGTCCAGTCTGATGATGTCAGCATCCTACAAATATAGCAGGAGAAGAGAAACCACCCAATAAAGCATATAGCGTGCCGTGTTAATGCATATGTTTCTAGTATCATAACATAGTTATGTAGGGGTTTGAATCCTGCAAACACTGACAGTGTGTGTATGTGTGTGGTCTCCTGTGAGAGGAGTGCCCTTTTTGGAGACTGGGAAAACACATTAAAAGAGGTACATTCCGCTTTGGAAAGTCTGATGATGTCAACATCCTACAAATATAGCAGGAGAAGAGAAGCCACCCAGCAAAGCATATGGCGCACCGTGTTAATGCATACCTCTAGTATCATAACATAGTTAGGTTGGGGTTTGAATCCTGCAAATGCTGACAGTGTGTGTGGGGGGGTGTGTGTGATTTCCTGTGAGAGGAGTGCTCTTTTTGGAGACTGAGAAAACACATTAAAAGAGGTACATTCCTCTTTGGAAAGTCTGATGATGTCAGCATCCTACAATTATAGCAGGAGAAGAAAAACCACCCAGCAAAGCATATAGCACTCTGTGTTAATGCGTACCTCTCTAGTATCATAGTTAGGTAGGGGTTTGAATCCTGCAATTGCTGAGTGTGTGTGACACAGTTGGTCAATGCAGTGTGGGTTTTGCTTTGACTATGGTATGACATATCATGATTAAAACAGTATGTAAATTGCACACATCAGGTATCTGCATGGCAAATAAATATGTGTACATGTGACCTGAATCAGTACATAGGTGTGAAGCCTGCATACTACATGGATGCATTTGTTTCCTTTGACAGATTGTGCCACTGCTTCTCAGATTGTAGGTCACATATGTATGTATGTAATAAGCCTGGCCACTGCAGTGATCTGTGTCCAAGGTCATCTCTGCCACACACACCCATGACAGTTACTATAGAGTACTGTGAGTGAGGGTACATGCCTGGGGTTTATGTCAGACATGTTCATACACAACAACGACTGGCAATAATGGACAGTCATTATAGGTGTACAACAGCCCTGTGGATATGCATTCAGACCCCAATGTCTTATGTGACACACCGAGGGACTCCACAATACCTATGGATATGTGGATACCAAGGGACAGATGACATACATGGCTGTATGTACACATTGTTACCCAACATACATGTTGAGGGTTACCACCTATGTGGTACTGTCGGGATAGTCTGTATAGTAAATGTGGATGACTATGCCATAGTTGGCTTACTGCTATACAACATGTATTGGACAACAGGTATCTGTCTGTATGAAACCCTTGTGTAGGATATGCGTCCCATTCAGAGAATGCATTGTAGGCCAATGCATGCATTTCCAAATGTGGATGGACATATCCCTAGTGTGTTTGCATGTACCTAAGAGGGCTATATGCCAAACAGGTGTGGTCCCAGGAACGGGTGGTGGTCAATACCACTGGTTACTGTTATAGTATAGTACCAGAAGGATCCAACTGTTACTGAGTTCCCTACAACTGTGTGTCATTTGTCAGGACATCATCTAATGATTGGTTATAGTCATGCTGTTGAGGTTGTGTATACTACCAGACTGCAAATCATTGACAGGTATTAACAGTATCACCCACAGCATACTGTCAACCCATGTCATACACACATGTGTACCCATGTTAGTACATATCTGTAGTAGAATGCATAATGGCCATTGAAAGATACTATGAGATGTTAACAATGTGTACAACAGGGTATGTCACATGTCCCATGTGTCCACTATGCACGTACATGCAGACAGTGCACACCCACCATGTTCACAGATGTATACCTGCTAATCTGTAATGCACACACCACACACGTACTGTCCACTCACTAACACATGCTGGCAACACTGTACACTTCAGCCAAGTGGCACATGGGTGGACAATACATACTCAGACCTCACACTGGTGTAAACAATGCTACATTGACAATCAGAGCTGTGATGCATAATGCCTGCTTAGATATACCTACAAGGATATCATTACACTTTCCTGTTGACAACTTGCTAATATTGTTACACTGCTATAATGTCACCCTGTGCATCAGAACCATGTTAGCCTGTTCCTGCATCAATGTTACAGATGACAGGAGGTGGCACAGGTGTCATCATATGCACAGGGTGTGTTGTTGGTTTGCCAGAGCTCGACATTGACCCATCCAATCGACATGTATGTGTGTGTGTGTGTGTGTGAGGGACAACAGTATAGCATGGACCAATGTTGATGTAATGTGTGTGTGTATGTGTGAGCCCTAGTTGTTTGGTTAATGTGTGTGTGTGTCTGCATGCACACAGCTCCACCATGTGGCTGCCGTATACGGGAGGTTGTGGGACAGCCACAGACTGTACCTGCTAGGCTGTACAGATCACTGTCTCTGGGCATGGACACGGTACCTGTGCCTGTCAGGGGTGCTACGGGCAGTATCGGGTACCCACCCTGACTGGGTACTATTATCAGAGGCAGAGGTATGATGACTGGACCCATGTCCCTGCTGGGACTGGCCAGAGGCACGTACATGTGGTCTACTAGGATGGTCAATAGACAGGCCAGCCCCAGCATTGCTAGGGCTGGTACTGCCACTACGGGAGCGGCTGTGATTTCTGTGCCATCCGCGTTGACTGCCGGCTGTTGCTGGCATGCATCTGCATCGACGTCTCACCCATCCTGCACGGTCCTGGCTCATGGAAGACACATTGTGGTGGGCATCTATTGTCTCCCCCCAATGTCTATCAATGACCTTGTTGCAATTCCGGATGGCACCGGCAAGGTCACGGATGCTGTCATTGATAGCAGTGTAATGGGTCCTCTGTGCCCTTAGTCCCTGTCTGGTGTACCGTTCCATATGTGCCTGTGCCTGCATTACAGCCCAGAACATACTGGAGGTTGTAATACCTCTGGGGGCATGTCTGCCAGGGGCAATACGACCAGCGGTGCTCCTCCAAGAACCCCTGGACATCTGCCTATGTGGTATAATTCCAGGAATCCAGCTATGGCTGCTGTGAGGGGATGCAAGTGCCATGGTTACCACACTCTCCTGGTCAATGCCAACTGTATGCTGTCCCTCGGCTAAGGCCATTGGTGATGAGGGATGTATTGGCAGTATGAGTGTGTACATAGATGGGGTTGAATGCTGTGTACTGTCGATTGGTGGACCAATGACAGAACCTGTCAAACCTTCCTGTGCCAGAATACATGTCTCGTCATCTCCACTATTAGTGGCAGTGACTTCAGGTTCCCTGCTGCTTTCAGCCACCCTAAACACAGCACCTGTGAGAGGAAGACAGTCTGATCTTACCAGTGAGGGATACACTTCTGGTCTGGAGCATAGAGTCCCCATGTTGGTGATGATCAGGTCCAGTATGTTTTCCCCTCTTGTGGGAGTGGTAACAAGTTGTTCCATAGCATTTGAGTTTATAAATTCTAGGAACCTTTGGGCTAGGGTGTTGGAGCTAGAGTAATGCTCCCAGTCTATGTTTGGGTAGTTGAAGTCACCCAATATAATGGTGTTTGGAAAGACCTTCATATTTCCCAGTATGCTCAGGAAGGCCGAGTGGGGTTCCTGGGTTTGGGAGGGTGGTCTGTAGCAGGCTATAAACTGGAAGGCAGTTTTACCCACTGTTAGTTGCACATGGATAGTCTCTGATGCTTCGTGCTGTGCCACCAACCTGGAGGTGTGGGTTTCTTTGATGAATATTGATACTCCCCCCTCCTTTTGTGGTTCGGTCCAAGTTTTGGGGCCGAAAAGCATGGTATGAGGTATAACCTGCTAGTGCTGGGGTGCTCTCGGGAGCCTTGAACCAGGTTTCTGTTACTGCACAGATATCGATGTTCTCCATGCTAAGGAGAGTTTCAAGTACGTGCATCTTGAGGTTTAGACTTCTGGCATTGAGCAGCATTACTCTTAGTTTCTTATCCCTTGTGATACCTATGGAGGTGGGTTTGTCTTTTGAGCCTTGCCTAAAAAAGGCACTATAGGGGTAGCAAGAGCTTTTGCCAATATCCGAAAGCCCAGGGGTGACAGGTGCAAGCCGTCCCTAGCGAAGCATCGTGGCTTGTCGAGCATGTCATCCCAGGCTGACAGGCATTGGATCCCCTTTGAATGACACCAATACTTAAGCCAATTGTTGAAATTGGTCATCTTGTCTTCATATTGTGGCATCATTCTTGGTGAGGGTAAGATGCTACTCAAGGTCAGGATCATACCGGCCTGGGCTACATGCTCAGAGAGCTCCTCTATGTCTCTTTTCATGTAGTCAGTGAGTGCGTCTCAGGTCATTCACACCAGCATGGACAATGACTGAGTCATATTTGTACTTGCCTTGGAGTGACCTGAGTGCTTGTGTTATGTGGCGGATCCTAGCGCCCGACAGGCAGCTCACCGTGACCTTCTCTTTGTTCAGTCTGGTGAGCGGGACGTCAGTGTGCCTGACGATAGAGTTACCTATTACAAGTGTATCAGGTGTGTTGTTTAGCCTTAAGGGCTGTGACTGTTCAGCACACTGGCTTTGTGAGCTATGTGTTGCAAGTGTTTTGTTTTGGGGTAGCGGTTGCTTGGGTGTCTGCTTTGGAGGTCTCTGCTGCTTAGGCAGATTTTTATTTAGAGCCTCGGGTATGTTTTGTGTGTTTATGTGTTTGGTTTGCTGTCGTGGTAGGTCTATGTGAGACTGGAATTGTAGTGAGTGTGGTTTCCTTCTCCTCCTGACTGGTTTTGCCAGTACTGAGTTGAGAGAGCTTAGCCTCCAGTATGGCTATATGGTTGCATCTCTCACATGTGTTGGAATTTGTTGGGAGGAGGAGAGAGTTGTCTGTGTACATGAGGCAGTTGTAACATTGCCTCAAGATTCCCAGATTCACCAGCTGGACTGGAGAGGAGATTGACAACTGACCTTTGGACATGCTAGAATAGTATTGGGAATTCCTTTATAAATGAAAAAAAGGGCCAATGGGGTATGAGGTACTCAAGGGGAGTTTTTGAGGGTGTAATGCTTTTAATTTTTTAGTGCTGACTTATATAATTGCTTTAGTGAGCAAGTGCCAGGTAACTTAAATGCAATGTGTTACATGTAACATACATGCAAAAACGACAAACAGTAACTTTCTTTCAAGTGAAACAAGGAAATAAGTACAGTAAGCAATGCAGATATCACTAGGGATCCACAGAAGCACTGAAAAGATGCGTTTTAGGTGGAATTAGCGTTTCAGGGAAATAACAAGCAAACAAACAACAAGCATACAAACAAAGCTAGATTCAGCAGGCCTGGATCTAGTCTATGCTACAGCAAACAAAGTGTACCAATTTCAGTAAGAAACAGTTCAAATATGCAGGCACTATAAGCCTTTAACCAGAAATTCCCAGCTCAGAAGGGCAGAGTCCAGCCTCTCCTCCCACAAGAGTGCAGACCACGAACCCTTTTAATGTAAAATAACTGGCCTGAAGCCCAAGTGCTTAAACCAGAATTAATACACTTTTAGAATAACAGACGCTGAGCCCTCAATCAGCAGTTCCCAACTTAGAAGGATGTAAGCTACCTGTTCTGCCACTACAGTGCAGACCACAAACCTTCTTAATGTAAAACAACTGGCCTGAAGCCCAAGTGCTTAAACCAGAATTAATATACTTTTAGAATAACAGACACTGAGCCCTCAATCAGCAGTTCCCAACTTAGAAGGATGTAAGCTACCTGTCCTGCCACCACAGTGCAGGCCACAAACCTTCCTAATGTAAAACAACTGGTCTGAAGCCCAAGTGCTTAATCAAAAGACTTAGAATGATAGCTACACTTTATATGATTTCTCTAAGTCAACAAAAATACAGTGCAACTCCTTCTGACCTTCTCTGTACTTCTCTATCAACACTCTCAGAGCAAACATCACATTTGTAGTGCTCTTTCCCAGCATGAAACCATACTACTGATCACTAATCATCATGTGCCTTCTTAACCTAGCTTCCACTACTCTTTCCCATAACTTCGTGCTGTGACCGATCAATTTAATCCCTCTGTAGTTACTACAGATATACACATCACCCTTATTATTAAAAATCTGTACCAAAACACTTTCTCCATTCCTCAGGAATCCTCTCACTTTCCAAGATTTCATTAAACAATCTAGTTAAAAACTCCACTGCAATTTCACCTAAACACCTCCACGCATCCACAGGTATGTCATCTGGACCAACAGCCTTTCCATTCTTCATCCTCTTCATAGCTATCCTTACTTCTTCATTGCTAATCCATTATACTTCATGATTCACTATCCCCACATCATCCAACCTTCTCTCCCTCTCATTATCTTCATTCATCAACCCCTCAAAGTACTCTTTCCATCTTCTCAACACACTCTCCTCGCTTGTGAGTATGTTTCCCTCATTAAACTTTATCACATTTACCTGCTGCACATCTTTCCTAGCTCGGTCCCCCTGTCTAGCCAATCGGTACAGGTCCTTTTCTCCCTCCTTAGTATCCGACCTTTCATACAACTCTTCATACACCTTATCCTTAGCCTTCGCCACCTCTCTCCTTATACTCCTGTCTACTTTCTTCATCTGTCTGACATTCCCACTTCTTCTTTGCCAACCTCTTTCTCTGTATACTCTCTTGTACTTCCTCATTCCACCACCATGTCTCCTTGTCATCCTTCCTCTGTCCAGATGTTATACCAAGCACCTTTCTAGCCATCTCCCTTACTAGCTCTGCTGTAGTTACCCAGCTATTTGGTAACTCTTCACTGCCACCCAGTGCCTGTCTTAACACATCCCTGAACTCCACCTCACAATTACCCCTTTTCAATTTCCACCATTTGATCCTTGGTGCTGCCCTCACACTCCTCCTCCTCCTCTTCTTGATCACCAACATCATCCTACAAACCACCATACTATGCTGCCTAACTACACTTTCCCCGGTCACCACTTTACAGTCTCCAATCTCCATCAAACTGGCCCTCCTACATAAGATATAATCCACCTGTGTGCATCATCCTCTACTCTTGTATGTCACCCTTTGCTCCTCCCTCTTGTTAAAATACGTATTCACCACAGCCATGTCCATCCTTTTCGCAAAATCCACTACCATCTGACCTTCTGCATTCCTTTGTTTAACACCATACCTACCCATCACTTCGTCATCCACTCTGTTCCCTTCACCAACATGCTCATTGAAATCTGCTCCGATCACCACTCTCTCGCCCTTGGGTATAGTCATCACCACTTCATCCAACTCACTCCAAAATTTTTCTTTCTCATCCATCGCACACCCAACTTGTGGAGCATATGCACTAACAACATTCATCATTACACCATCAATTTCCAGCTTCATAAACATCACTCTGTCCGACACTCTTTTCACCTCCAAAACACTCTTAGCATACTGTTCCTTCAGGATAACTCCTATGCCATTTCTCCTCCCATCCACACCATGATAAAACAATTTGAACCCGCCTCCAATACACCTAGCCTTACTCCCCTTCCATCTGGTCTCTGGCACACACAATATACCAACCTTCCTTCTTTCCAACATATAAAATGCATACTAACATGTTATTCTAGCAATGTTCTAAGTTCATGAGAGCAATATTTATAATCTGTCCCTATCTATGTTGGGCTTTGTCCAGATTTCTTGCAGAGGTTGAGGTGTGTGAGAGAAAGTGAAATGCCCTATTTAGAGTTAGCAGGTGGAATTTATTTTCAATTGTATTTTCCAGGAATTGTGATCTTCAAGGGAAGAGAAGTTTACTGCTGCTCATGCTAAGTCTGCTTAAAATGTGCAACTGTTTTGTTTAGCAAATGGTATCATTATTATGGTATAGAATTTTAAAGTAGTGTTAGTAGTACAGCAGGTAGCATACCTGCATCTTGATGCAGAGGGCTATAGGTTCTACTCCCACAGCATGTAGATTTGTATTTTAAGGGAGTGGAGTGCTGCAGTTCTGGCTATGTCCTCCTTTGGATGAGATGCCTAATAACTATGAACTTGTTTTTCAGCTTACCACCCATTCCCTATTGCAAATATACCAGTTTACCATTTTTTAATGTAACATAGGCAATGTATTCTTCAAGGGCAGCAGGCACTGAATTTGTTGATGAAATGCTGAAATATAAAGTTGTTTTCTAGCAACAACCTCTTCATTAGTTTCAGATCTCTATAATGTGGAATTATTCAGATGACTTTTACTTCTGCAGAGATTGTGCATACTGACTGACATTGGTGGATTGTAATGACAAACGTTTAAGTGGCCTTTTATGGTTGAAATGTTTTGAATTGGGAAGTTTGTCATTATTGATTCATATGTTTTGTTTCATTGCTTGCTGGAAAAACATTCAAAACTATAAATTTAAAACACAGTCTAACAAGTGGTGTTGTATTATAGAAGGGATATAATTAAATTATTTTATATTATAATTAATACAATCTGCATATATTATAATCATGTGCATAATCATATGTATAAATATGTACACTTCTTATGCATGGATACTCTTGCTTATCACAGTAACAGGAAGGATACTGTAATGGCTGTGTCAAGAAAATTGGTCTAAAGCTTTTAGTTAAGCGTATAATGAAGTTGTTCACATCAGTGATAATGCAGACCCAGTTTCATATAACTAATGGTCAACCACACAAAATCAGAAAACACCCAGAATTTCCCTTGCCCACTCAGTAAAACTAACCTTGAAAAAATAAATAATAATGTGCATATATTAGGGCTATTGGAATTATCTATAAAAATATGAAGTGATGATTTCCAACTATGTCAATGTTGGGATTATGAAGAAATGCTTGATTAAGCATTCATTTAAAGATATACATAATTTAGTGAATGCACACAGTTTAAGTTAAATACAGCTATAATGTGTCGTGCATTCAGAGCACAGAATGCCAGCTTTTATTTAAACAGCAACTTGTGTTACTGAGAGCTAATCTTGGAAGCCAAAGAACACTAGTGTTATAAACTAATCTGTTTAAATCTGTATAATCTGAACAGGCTCATGGGGCTCAGTTTAGTGTCCTACATGAAAAATACTGAGCTAATGAACACTGTTCCCCAGTAGTTGTTTCTAAGTCACTTACAAATAAATAAATAAAACAAGGGGAAGTATTTTGAGGTAAAACAAATATCTTGTCTTTATGGTAGGTGCAAAAAGTAAAACTCTGTTAGTACCCAAGTAAATAAAATGATTATTAGCAATGAATGAGAAATTATTCCAGTATAGAGAACTGAACAGCCAAGCCTTCTTGATCAGAATTCAAAAGGCCTGCCAGCTGAAAGTTCCCTTGAGTTAGTTGCAATGTACATGGGGTATGTAAAACAACTTATCATGGATTCCTAATTAAATCCAGATATCTGTAATCATTGTAGAAGTAAAGCATAAAACAGTATGCACACTAAGAATTTTGACAGTGTTTATGGCAACTGGGGAGAAATAGCCAAGTAATGGGACCCTGTAATGGCTGTGTGGGGGAGAGGGCTGCATGAGTGGAGGGGGTGGGGCTATGTGGGTGGAGGGGTGGGGCTTTGTGGGTGGGGATCTGGGTTTGCACCCCCCTACAAAAAATCCTGCAAGCTCCCTTGCCTCCAAAATATATTTTTGCAATTCTGTAAAACTGTCTGTAACTCTTTTTGTTCACCCCGTATTCTTCCATACGTTTTCAGTGTGCTTCAATAGTTATTTGGAAGTAATAATTCCTTTGTAGTGTGGTGAGCTAATGCTCAAATGTGTGGAAAGATGTTTTTGATAATGTCATGGGCTCTATTCCAGACATTAGCTAAGTGGTTCAGTAATTTTGGTGTACCTGTTGTCTGCATATTGTTTTGAGTCACCATTATTCTTCTTCAGGGGTGATCTACTTTGTCCACGTCACCTAGGTGATAGATCTTCTCCCTTCTATATCATTACTCATCTGCTCTGTATTTGAGAAATGTCTGGTGCTGGGCAACAAATGCTACTAACACTAAATGGAAGTGCACAGCTTATGGCAAATTCTTTGGATTCAATTGCCTTCATCCACATTACTCTGTCTCACTTAGTGCTACTATGCTAAGCTATGTTTATTCAGTTTACTGTAAATTTTAACAAGATGAAGAGTTGGTTGTATGGATTTCAGTGGTCACTAGGGTAATAAAGATGTTTACATGCATTCATGCTTGCTGAAATTCTCTGTCAAATATTAACTTTCATAAATATGAATTTCTAAATATTGTGCTAAAATAACACTCAGGTCTAAATTATTTACTGGCATGCTGAAAATGTAAAGATACATATCGATGGCAACATGTTTCACAATGTTTTGTCTGACTATTTTTTATAAATATTGATTAAACCTCCTTACTTAACACATCATTACCCTTCTGCTACATCAATCCACCTGCTACCTATTGTGAATGCTTTCTTGTAAAGATCTTTGCACGGACATCACCACAGAATAACACAGAGTAGTGCTAACCACTATTGTAAGTTCAACATCTAGGTGTGATTAACCAGGTGCTAACACCTTGCCATCAGCAGCACAAATCATCTTAGTGACGCTGCACTTAAAGAGTACAAGAAAAAAATTGACAGATTAAAGAATCATAGTTTTCTATTGGACAATGTTTGTATGTATGCATTACTGTTGCCCAAAGATGATCATTAGTTTTCAATGCTTTTAACTCACCTAATTAATTTGTGTAAAGGAATGTGTTTGCTCTACAGTGTTTACATTTGTAATGTGAAACCAGCTTGGTTAATCTATTCTCACCACATACATCACTGTCCTACGTATGACATGCATGTTTGTCTTGCCAATGCGCATAGTGCAAGTATGAGACAATACAAGTGTGCAATCATCCCAACATGATGTCACTGCAATATCAGATTGATAATCCAGTGGTGTACAACAACCAATGTGTATGTCATCCCATTATGGGAAACATGTCAATACTCCTCACAGTATTAGAATGTACAGTAAGGACTATATCTTTATTGCATTATAAATGTATACTGTCATATGTGACAATCATACTGAAGTTACATGGTCCTCTACACACATATGCATTTGTTGTATGATCTGGGATGTACAGTACTGTCCCTTCAAAGCACTGATTTGTACAAATATCCCAGTATTCAAGTTCACATAAGTATTCCTGTGGTACTTGCAACTAGTACATTCCACTCTAGGTTCTTTAACTTGGCTAGGCATGAGGTTCAATACCCAGCATAGAGGACTTGTGTGTCTATGCAACTGTGTGTGTGTGTGTGTGTGTGTGTGTGTGTGTGTGTGTGTGTGTGTGTGTGTGTGTGTGTGTGAGTTTATTTACAGTTAAGTGAGCCTCTGCTCATTCAGCATATACGCTGGATATATTTTCAAACTCAATGATGATGACAACATCCCCTAAACCCAACTTTCTCAGCCAAAACTTCATTACTGCACAAGGGTGTAGCTATGTATACTGTTTATAATGTAATGATTACAATTTTCAAACTTTGCTTCTTTAGGCAATACTATGTCCACAAATGTGTACATTAATGCTTAAAATAACAATGTTATGTGTTGAAGATAGCCATTTAATGTTTTTGGAAGAGAAGTGATACAAACATTCATTAAGTGTGAAGACAGAAGGAACATTTCCATTCTTCAAATGGCAGTTTTTTTGTGTGGCATCAATAAGAGCAGGTGCTTATGAAATTAAATGGTCTACCCTCATCTCTATTTCAAAACATTGATGAGGTCATTGTTTTGCAAGTGGACTGAAGCTAATTGAATGTCAGATGTATCTAATGGTGCCTGCATGTCTGACACTATTCTCTATAACATGTAAATTGACAGGCAGGGCCAGAATAAGCATTTAGGGGACCCCCAGAAAATGTCAAGTTGGGGCCCCCTAGGTACTTCCAAACTAAGCTTCACCCTGTCACTGACACCTCTCCTAAACAACATTTTAATTCATGCTGCAAACTTTTAGAAGTAGTATGCACATAGTGACCTATAACTACAATGCTCTGAAATTACAAAAAGGCTTATGTACCAGTCTGTGTTGTCCCATCTACCAAAGGAACAGTCACAGTTACAGGCATTTAGTTGCAACAGTAAGTCATTACAACAACTCTGTGTACAGGTCTGGATTTAGGTTAAATGGTGCTGTAGGCATTGCCAACTGTTTCAACCCCCCCCCCACATATATACATACACATCCTCCAGTGCTCTCCATACTATGCACATTGCTTTTTTCTTCCTTTTCTCACATGTTGCCTTTTTTTTCACACAACCTTTTCATCCAGTGATGGCTTGAACAGAAATTAGGATTAAGGAAATAATTTTGTTGTTCAGCCTTTGTTTTTCTTGCATCCTTTCAACACACATTATGTGATCAAGACAGTACAGTAATAATCATTTAGAAAATAATTAAGCCAGTGCCCCCCAGAAGCCATAGGTGTTACAGATTTACCCCTGGATTCAATAAACTCCATGCAGGAATAGTGCTATTCCTTCATGGGGTGACTCATGTCTGTGTAGCCACAGCAGCACGCCTTGCATATTCATGAAGGTGCACTGCTCTTAAGGTTAAACAGACATGAACCATGAACTAGTGCAGGGGGCATGTTTAAGTAGTGCACAGACTATGAATATGCCCCCTGCACTCACAAACTGCCGTACAGCACTTTTTAAAACAAAGCGGCATAATATTAGAGAATTTATCTAATATTATGCCACTATTTCAGTGTCTGTGGACACTGAAATTAAATAAATGATTATTTCAGTCTCCGCGGACACTAAAATACATAGTGAAGCAGGAAAGCAATGCAGGGGGTGTGTGACAGGTTTTGTGACACACCCACTGCATTGTAAAACTGCCATATGACACCTTGCAACCTGTTAAAGCAGGAAATGTGGACAAAGGTGTGACACCCATTCATTGGTCCAGCAATCAAGGAACCTCAATCCTCACCACTAACGCTAGTGAGAGGCATCCACACAGGGGCAGATAAATACACAGTAAAGTACAATTTCCCTAAACAGCACACAGAGATCACAATCAGTCTGGGGCCAGTTTCTCCCTTTCTCTCCAGATCCCCAATAAGACTCCCCATTAGCAAAGCTGTAGGGTCCAGATCTCAGCCTAGTGGGCAAGCTAAAACCTCCAGAACCCTCTCTGTCAAA
>NC_056743.1:1878555490-1878576565 GCF_019279795.1 Protopterus annectens
TTGAAAATACATCTGGAAACAATTAACATGCAGGGGATGTGCTTATGAGGACAAACAGAAATTGCGTTTGGGGTTAATAAAATTTGTGCAGAGGTTGTCTTTGATTTAATCCTCAAGGTACTCTTAGATAAAGTTTTTTTCCTTACTTCCTAAAATTGCAGAAAATAATTTATAAGGAGCCCTAGCATGACCCCGTTGGCATAGGGATAGTGAGATGTTAGGGTGTTATATCTGTATGGCAGGATGAAAGCCATCTCAAAGGTAAGCGTAATATATTGTTCAGTGAGACAGAATTGAAAGAAAACTTTAATCAATGAGAGATGGAACTATATTTAGAGAAAGGTCAGTTTCCTACAAAAGGCTTCCTAAACTACAAATATTGAATGACAGATTGTTGTCAAAACTTTAATATTAAACAACAATGTGACATGTTCAATCTCGCCGTTTGTTCTTACACACAGGTTTGGAGCCGATCCTCGGCTCCGGGTCGGCCGCATCACAAGCTCTGCATCTAAGAGAAGCTCGAGACTCAGTATGTATCCCATGATCCTCCCTGCTATCCCTCAGATCTAGTTTGCCGCTGCAGCTGATCGCATCGAGAGAGATCAGGCCAGTAAAAACTTTCTATTTTTTCACTAAATTAGTTTCTTAAAATCTTTTTGCTATATATATATATATATACAGGTTTAGTGTGTGTGTGCATGTTTAAACAGGTTTTGTTACCTTTAGAGGCTGTATATAAATAATCTTAGGGATTAGGCCTAACATTTCTGTCAGGGCTCTGGCAGTTAGTTTTAGTAGAACTTTTGTAAAGTTTTTTTCCTAGTATTTAACCACTTAATATTGTGTGCAGTGTTTCTTATTTACTCATAATATATAGATGTATTTACATAGTTAAATTAGGACTATTATACTTATTAGTAACCTAGGTTTATAGAGTTCTTAACATAATCCTTTCCTTGCTTGGCGAGTTGCTTTATGTCAGATATGTCTGAAAAAGCTAAATCCAGATTTAAAAGGTGCCAGTGTGGACAAAAGATGTCCATCACCGACAATAATGCTTCCTGCATCTACTGTCTTGGCCCTCACCACCTGCAGGAGGATTGTTCTATTTGCCACTCCTTCAGTAGAAGGGTCATGATGGAAAGGCGCAGGAAGCTGATAGACAGAGGCTTAATCAAGCCAGACTTCTTGGAAGCCTTGGAGAAGGCTGACCAAAGTTCTAAGATGTCTTGAAGGGAGTCACAAGATAGTCGAAGGTCAACCGAACCCAGTTTCTCGGCTCCGAGCACCTCTTCCAAAGTTCATTCGCCGGCTCCACAGACCTCGGGACCAGGCATCTAACGATTACCTTTGATCGAGGCCCAGGTCTTGGAACCGGTGTCGGAGCTGCCTCCACCGTCGATTCTTCTATTGGTGCCATCTTCGGCCTCTTCGACCCGTTCTTCCAGGCCTTTATTCGAAACTAACGTGGACCGTGTGGTGCAGAAACTTATGGAGGACACGGCTCTGTCCAAGCTAATTGCGGTTTCATCCCAATTGGTGTCAAAACTAGAAGCCCTCCCTGTCTATCCACTGTGCAATCGGCACCGCTGACTTCAATGCCTTCGGAGCCTATCGAGGAGTTGCAGAGCTGACGGTCTCTCTTTGGTTCTGGGGCCGACAGCTGTACTGAATTTTCAGTCCTGACTCTGCCCCTCGAGGCCTCAGCGCAGATCAGTTTGGCTCCATCCTCTGGGTTGGAGCCCCTGGTTCCGGTGTCGGGGAGGCTTCCTGGTTCTTCAGATCTGGAGGATTCCTCGGTCCGGGGGTCAGGGGCTTTCAATCTTATGAGGAAAGTCTTGTCTGAGAAGACATCTATGTCATCAGAGTCATCTTCTCCTTCCCCTAAAGGGCCACGTTCTACTTCTGTACCCACGATCCCTCTCAAGCGTAGAGTCCCAACACCTCAGCTAGCCCCAGAGGGTGTCCCCTGTTCCTCGGAGGCTTCACCAGATGCCCCCTCTGATGAGGTTCCGAGGAAAAGATTGTGCAAGAGTAGGCACATTGATTCCCCACAGGAATCTCTAACATCTGACACCGATTTGGATGAGGCAGAGGGGTCCCCACGTTCCCCCTCTGAGGATGTCTCGTTTGCTGACATCCTGGAGATCTTAAGACAGAGGGGTGATTGGCAGTCACTTGCCCCCACTGAAGATGAATCAGTGTTGCTGAAGGCGTTTGGGGCTCAACCTTCTACCGCCTGGGTGACCCCGCCCTTCGAAGGGCTAATGGACCTGATAACTCGAAGGGCGTGGGAGACACCAGACACAGTGGAACCAGTGCCTCGGAGACCAAACAAGTACATTACCACCCCCCAGGACAAGACTTGTCTTATCAAAGGAGTCCCAGTCGATGCTATGGTGGTAGCGGCAGCCACGAAAAAGGAAATGTCCGAAGCATCTTCCTCTGTCCATCCTCTTAATAAGGATTCTAGGACTATGGACAGGTATGGGAAGCGTGTATTTAGCTCAGCGACCTTTTCCATCCGTTCGCTGAACTACCTGATGCATTTTACGTGACTTCAGAGGGATCTCATTAAAGAGCTGGGAGATACCCTCCAGGGTAACACAGATGCTGCTGTCTCGGACAAAGTGACAGCACAGCTAAACACCCTCACTTCAATAGTCAACTCGTCCATGAGGCTCATCTCATATGCGGCCGAAGGTTTGAGTAGGGCTGCAGCCTCAGCGATTGCTCTACGTAGACAATCATGGATGCGGCTGTGCTCCTTTGCGGAAGCCTTTAAGTCTTCCTTTGCCAACGCCCCCTTTGATGGTGCCACCTTGTATGGGCCCAAAGTAAAGGAGACTCTCACTCGGTGTGAGCTAGAAGGTAAGACGCTGTCTGCCATAGGGGTCCGTTTTTCTGCTCCGACTAGAGCATACCCCAAAGGGCAAAGAGGTGGAAAAATGTGGTTCCGTAAGACTCAGGGATCTTACCAGGCCACACAGAGTGATGCCCCCTCCAGAGGCAGAGGGGGGGGAGAAATGGAAGACGCCGCCCAGGTGGCAGAGGAGGTCCGCAGCATCAGGGCGACAGGGATACTGTCCCTGGGAAGCCTTTCCAGCACTCCTGAGTGAAGGCCTATCTGTCCTACTCTGGAGGCAGTCGGGGGTCGCTTGGCTTTGTACCCAGATGCCTGGCTAAACCTTACCTCAGATTCTTGGGTACAAAGCGTAGTAACCAGAGGATACAACATTCCTTCTATGTCCATCCTCCCTGCACAAAAGAGATTTCCAGATATTCCACCCCATCTACGAGATCCAGCAGCCTTAGAAATTACAAAGCTGCTTGTAAAAAGAGTCATTCAACCAGTCCCGGCAGACCAGACAGGGTCCGGAACTTACTCAAGGTTCTTTTTAGTTCCAAAAAAGACAGGGGACTGGAGACCAATATTGGATCTCAGCAAACTCAACTCCTTCGTGAGGAAGGAAAAGTTTCGGATGGTCATGCTACAATCGATCCTTCCCTTTATACAGAAGGATGACTGGATGTGCTCAATAGATCTCCAGGATGCATACTACCACATCAATATGGCCAGAGTGTCCAGAGATTACCTGCGCCTCTGGCTGGGGACCAGTCATTTCCAATTTCGAGCGCTGCCCTTTGGTCTCACCTCAGCCCCCAGGGTGTTCACCAAATGCATGGCAGTAGTAGCGTCTCACCTGAGATGGCTAGGATTCTGGGTGTTTCCATATCTGGATGACTGGCTCCTTACTGCTACCACCGAGCATCATCTTGTACAAGCCAGGGACTACACACTCAACCTCTGTTCCCATTTAGGACTTTCAATCAACTTCGAAAAGTCTACCTTATCACCCTCATAGCGAATCTCATTTATAGGGGAAGAGTTGGATACAACAGCAACAGTGATAAAGCTTCGCCTGATAAGGGTGTCAACTCTCAGGGATCAGATCGCTATTCTCCTACAGAGCAGAAAAGTCCCCGCTGCACAAGTGTTGAAAGTCCTAGGCCTGATGGCGGCTTCTCTTATTGCAGTTCCTCTGGGAAGAATGCACATGAGGGTCCTACAGTGGCTGCTCTTCACGCAGTGGTCATTCCAGGAACTCCCCTTGTCACACAACATATTGATCACGGAGTCTTGCAAGTGGGATCTTCAATGGTGGATGAGCAGTCAAGATCTGACAATAGGTCGTCCCTTTGTCCTGCCCAGCCCTACAGCCACCATAACCACGGATGCTTCTTCAGGGAAGAACAGTCCAAGGAGAATGGTCCAAAACAGAGTACAATCTGCACATCAATGTCCTGGAGTTGAGAGCAGTGTTTCTGGTGTTGCAACACTTTCACGAATCTTTGCCTCTGGGAACAATAGCAGTTCAGACAGACAATATGTCAGTGGTCTGGTACATAAACAAACAAGGCAGAACCAGGTCTTACCCGTTATGCAGAGAGGCCCTGAGAATTTGGCAATGGGCTGTGTCCACGGGTTGCTTTCTGATAGCAACGCACATCCCGGGGTCATCCAATGTCATTGTGGACAGGCTGAGCAGAGCCATCCTGTTACCACATGAGTGGTCCCTGAAAATTCAAGAGGCCTTGCTGTGATCTATTTGCATCCCCTTTAAATGCCAATTGCAGAAGCTATTTTGCCCTACTTCCCCCTCTGGGAAGTGTCCCCAGGGATGCTCTAGTGCACGATTGGCCCCCGGGTCTCTTGTATGCATTTCCCCCTGTTCCTCTAATACCCAAATTTCTGGACAGGATGATCATCCTGATAGCACCGTTTTGGCCTCAACAGATCTGGTTTCCCTTCCTTCGATCCCATCAGATAGAGGAACCTTGGATTCTGGACCCAGTGCCAGACCTATTGACTCACTCATTGGGAGTTCCTCATCCATCCCTTCAATCCCTCAAATTGACAGCTTGGCTGCTCCACTTCCCTGTTTAGTCAGGTCGAACCTTTTGTCCTCTGCAGTACAACACATTCTAATTTCTTCTCATAAAGCCTCCACCAGAAAGCTATACAGGAGCAAATGGAAGCGCTTTGTGTGTTGGGCATCAGATCACAGTATTGATCCTCTGGTAGCCCCAATACACAAAATATTGGAATTCTTATCCATTCTTTTTCATGAAGGGGCTTCTACATCCACCATAAGAGTACAGTTAGTGGCCATATCTAACTTCCATGTAGTTGAAGGTGGTTCAACTATTATTTCCCATAGGCTTTGTAAGGCCTTCATGAAGGGTACTTTAAACCTTTGCCCACCCATTCGAGAGCCAATTTTCCCATGGAACCTAAACTTGATGTTGTCCCAGCTTATGCTAGCGCCCTTCGAACCTGCGCCATCATGTCCACTTAAGTTTTTGTCATGGAAGACCCTCTTTCTTATTGCTGTTACCTCAGCTCGAAGAATTTCAGAGCTACAGACCTTGTCAGTGAGACCACCTTACATGATTTTCCATCCAGACAGAGTTTCCTTACACACAAACCCGTCGTTTCTCCCCAAAGTCTGTTCTGTGTTAAATATTAACCAATATATAGAACTCCCTATGTTTTTCAAAAACCATTCAAATAAATTGTAATACATGTTGCACAAATTGGATGCACATAGGCAACTGAGATTTTACCTAGACAGAACTAAAGCTTACAGGAAGTCTGATCATCTGTTTGTGTTATTCGCAGACAGTAGGAAAGGCATGGCGGTATCAAAGGGTACCTTATCCAAGTGGCTATCAGAGTGCATCAATTTTGTTCATTCAGCTGCTAATCAACCACTACCTTTCAAACCTAAGGCTCATTCTACTAGGGCCATTTCTACTTCTTTAGCCCATGCAGCTCACTTACCGTTGTACACTATTTGTGCAGCAGCAACGTGGGCAAAGCCTCATACATTTATCACACCTTACAAGGTGGACAAGGCCTCTAAAGACAGGACTTCCTTTGGTTCCACTGTGCTCAGGAACGTTCTTCCATGAGTCACCCAGGGTAACAAAGCTAGGGACACTTCCCGTGTGTAAGAACAAATGGCGAGATTGAACAATGTCACATAAAGAAGTTATGTCTTACCATAACATTCCATGTGAATTGCTCATCTCACCTTTGTTCTTACATTCCCTCCCTCCTTCCCCCACCACATTCTGGAAGAACTGGTATGACTAGGGTTTGATTGGTCTATTCCTGAATGAGTTACAATATCCTCTCATTGTTAGGTTGCATTCCATCCTTACACATATATGTGTTGTAGTTCCGATGTCTCATTGCTTGGTGTGTGATTGCGTAGGTGTTAGACGCAGTTGGTATTAGAGCAAGATAGTTTCTTGCAAACTAGATCTGAGGGATAGCAGGGAGGATCATGGGATACATACTGAGTCTCGAGCTTCTCTTAGATGCAGAGCTTGTGATGCGTCCGACTCAGAGCCGAGGATCGGCTCCAAACCCGTGTGTAAGAACAAAGGCGAGATGAACAATTCACATGGAATGTTATGGTAAGACATAACTTCTTTTTTGAGAAGAATTACCCAGCTGACAATGTAAATTGCAAATTGAATAAATCAAAGACAAAACTATTCAGATGAACACCATCTGGATCATAAATGTCTTTATCCGCTTTTGCCAAGTTGTTGTGCTGAGTCACTTGAAAACCAATCTGCTTGGCAGGCTGAGCCTCTCTGTGCTTAATAAAGTGTCTGGATATCTCCAGCACTGTCACTTGTCTGGCTGCCTGCCGTTAACACCTAGGCAAAATTGAGGACCAAAAAAAAAAAAAAAAAAAAACAAAATCAGTTAGGTTTGTAGGTCTGTTGGTTTGGCAATGCTTGAAAAAGGCACTATGTGGATTGCTAATGCCTTGACTAGTATTTGAAAGCCTAGTGGTGATAGGTGCAGACCATCTCTGGCAAAGCAGTGTGCTCTATCGATTATACCATTCCAGGCTGACAAGTACTGGATTCCCTTGGAATGATAACAGTAGGTAAGCCAATGACTGAAGTCAATCATTTTCTGTTTGCATTGTGGTATCATTCGTAGTGAGGGTAGAATGCTGCTCAATGTGAGGTTCATAACAACACTTATTCAGTGAGGACCATCATGTCTGTCTTCATATAGTCCAGGATGGTATGTCTCCAGTCATTCACAGTCACATGGACTATGACTGAGCCATACTGAAACTTGTGGTTGAGTGACCTGACTGCCTGTGTAATCTGGCAAATCCTGGCCGTGACAGGCAACAGATTCTAACCCTCTCTTTATCCAACCTATTGAGGGGGCATCCGTGTGCCTTATGATGATGATTCCTATAACCAAGATATTTGAACATGGGGTGTTTTGCCATAGGAGCTTCCTTGTGGAAACACTGTGATGTGTAATTTTATGTGTAGTGGTGGGTGTTGACTTGGTTTTGTTTGCATATGTTTCTGAGGGCAGCGTACAGGAAACCTCTGGGGTTTCAGTAAGTTACTTGTGAGTACCTCTGCATATGTGGTTTTATATGTAGAGCCCTTATTTAGTGAGGGAAATGATGTGTGTTTGCTGACAACCTGTTTGTCATTTGATTTGTCAGTATGTGAGAGCCACATTTCAGTTTTTATAGTGTAACTACATCTTTCACATACTGTGTTTATTTCAAGATTAAGTGGTTGTTAGTATACAGGGAACAATTGCTACATTGCCTAAGGATGCCCATGTCCACCATGCTGGCCACAGAGATAGGAGGAAAGTGCCTGTCTATGGTTTAAGGCTTTTTTTCAGTTGGTTTAACCAGGGAAAAGAGTGGGGAGATTTAACTGGACTGGGATGATAGGACGTGAATGAAGAATGGGTGCTATACTCAGTGTGAAATACAGATATCCAGCAAGGCAATGTTGTTCTGCAAGCAACTCAGATGCTCATATAATAGCAGGGGAACTTGGAAAGTTTGGAGAAAGTTATTTTTAGGGAATTTTGAACTTAATGGTGTTTGCATCTATACAAGTCACTTCTAACCACCTCTGCATGGAGAGCGACCTAGCACAAACACTGAGCTTTTATAGAAGCAGAAAAACAAGTTTTACAACAGCAAGACCTACAGACCAATCAAGAAAACACACAATAAGCTTTCAGCCAGCAGCCCCCAACTCAGATAGGTTTGCTACAGCACACTTCTGTCACAAGAGTGCAGTCAGAAAACCCTCTTAATGTAAAAATGCTGGTTTTGGAGATTACTTGCAGGGAAACCACACAATCTAGATACTACAGTCCTGCAAAACTAGCAGACACAATGTAATTAAGTACTACATCAGCAGTGGAAACAGTTCAGCTTTGAAACATTACTAAAGTGTGAGAAATGTAACAATTAACAGAGGATTCTGGACTAAGGCCATTCAGCAGAGAACAAACTACCTCAAAAACTCCCACCCATGATACTGGCTGCCACTTTGCCTGCAAATACATACAAGTCATTAAACAATATACAAGGAGACTTGCATAATGAACTCATTTAAACTTATCCAAAAAACCTATTCCATAGGTACAGGTCTTCCTTAACTCTCCCTGTGATATGCACCCAGTGGTGCTTAGACCTATTACCTTTCAAGAGATTAGAAATAGACTGAAGAAAGTTTCTGCCTGGAGCAATAACCCTGCAGGCAATATTCAACAACATGTGTAGTTGTATAACTTCACCTATGTGAGCTTCGAAAGCCAGCTAACCCTTCATGATTATGTGCCTGAGCTATTTCAGTTTCCCAGCAGTGAACTTAAAGGCAGTAGCTGTAATGTTAAGGAGTAATCCCAGGAATGTCAAGGCCTGACTTGGCCCTTCTAATTTTTCTTTGACCAAGAGTACCTATGGATAAGTACAAAGGTCTATGATTTTTAACATAACTTCTGTAGACCCATCTCTACCATCACACCACTATCAAGAAATCATTAAGATTGTAATTTTGACTGTTTCACAACGTGCCCTCTGCTTGCAGCACCAACGTAATGCTGAGCTAAATATCTCAGACATGGCACATGCCACCATTCACCCCATGGGCATGGCTAGGTCAAAAAAGAATCTGCCCTATAATGAAAGCTTAACTGAGGCCAGTCTTCCTGCCAGATAGGAAGCAGTTGAAAAGCCGACTGGATGTCAAGCTTACACAGTCAATAGTCGGAAAAAAACTACTAGCCTGTACATCTTTTGCCAATGAAACATAATGAACTTTATACTGGTCTTTAACAATGAACTGATTAACTGAAAAAAAAACTCCAGTTAAGACAGGTGATGGATTAATCAACATTCTTCTTCTTTCATTTTAGGGGCCAATCCTATAGGAGAAATTTTGAAGGTAGGGCAATTGGGTTACAAAAAAAAAAACAATGACCCTACCTACTAGAAACTTTTTTCAATCAGTTTGGCATTTTGAATGTGATGAGCCTACCTAATCATCAAAAAATATGCAAAAAGACCCAATTATCCCAAGATCAAGTTACCGCCTTGGTAGAAGCTTTCTTCTCTATGGCTGTTAGCCCTGCCATTGGCCACCTGGGTTCAAAGAATTAAGAATATGACACATATCCTGTGTGTCATTTAAATCAAATACACTGACAAACTCCCCATCTTAGAATTTTTTTCTTAACATTCACTGGGACATGCACCATGATGAGCGACCCTGAAGATACCATGCTGATTGAGTCAACAAGGGTCATGTGGGAATACAAAATGTGTGATGATGAGATCTGGGTCAGGCAGGCTATTCCCTTTAGTGGGCAATAAGGGGTCTCCACCAATCTGTGGAATTGTTGAAGGAGCTGGTAGAGATCGGATGAGTGTATCCTCTTACTGGTCAATAGCTGTTAGTGTGTGCACGGAGCCAAAATTCCTTTCTAAAGCAATGTCAAATATCCTACACATGCCTTCATTGGGAAGAGAATTAATAAACTCCTCCAAATACTCATCCACTCTTTGCCCCCTATCCTGCGACCCCCTTTACACTATTCCTTCAGGATCCTGTGTACCTCCCTTCACTGGGGCTCAGATTTTGGCAAAACTGAGAATATCTTTCCTAGCCGTTCACCTTAACTCCTTGGTGGGGCTTGACTCCAACATGTGCTCTTCTTCAGAAACTGGCAAAGCTCTTTTCCTATTAGTTGAACCTTGGTCTTGAGTCTGTGTTGCATCTAAGTCAAAAACTAGCCCTTGAACATCCTGCATTGTCTGATGCCATCTATCTTTTAATAGCTGTAGAGAAGATCATCCTGAAAAACAAATATTGACATTTCTAATTTATGGCATCAATCTACCTGTTTTGCCCATACTTGGAGCCCCTGATCCCCCCACCAAAAAAAATATGTGAAACCCTATTAACATCATAACCTTGTAACAGTATTGTCTCAATCCATAGTTTACTAGCCACTCCCCCTTTTGCTGGTTATTGAATATTTAGTAATATAAGTAGGCAGTTATTACTTCAGCTGTGATGTCCTACTAACCATGACCGTCTAGGAAAATCCTTAAATCACACACCCAAGCCTTATTCCTACAAACTTACATTCTTAACAGGAATGTAATGAAAAATATCAGCTACTTTACTATTATATTTATTTATATTATGTTTTTTAAAAATATTTTATATATTAATCTACATCTCTGTTTATCTATAGAAAGATAGAGATGAGATATATCTATATTTATATAGACATTTATCTAGATTGACATTTGTCTATGTATCTATCTATCCATACACAGATGGAGAGAGAGTAGGAGAATCAGACAAGTGTATGTATATATGAAAACAAGTATATTAAACATGCAAACTTTTCTTAACTCACCTTCTGGTGGGGGTGTATGCCAATTATACTGAAAAGGGGGCAGCAGGTATCATTAAAGACCGTCATAAAGCCTGCTCCAAAACTTTGATAATTTAAAATGCCACTGAAATGAGAATGCCTGACTAAGCTAGTGTTGTTTCTGGATGCCGTGCTGCTGCAGTGTCCTAGAATGTCACAGCACATCAAGTCAAACTAAAATGTCTTCCACAATGAAAAACAACCCTACACCCTCTCATCAATGCACATGGAATCACAACTGGTCCCACTCCATCCCTCTTCATCACTTAGAAAGCTGATGTAAGGACAAAGGCCCCAAAACAGAGACAATTTTTAAATATTTTTTTTATAAAATTAGAACGTTAATAGAATAGAATACATTTTTCAATTAGCATAAATTTCTGAAGGATATACCATCTGAAACTCAAATGTCTGCCATTATTTAGTGACTTTAATTATACATGACTTGTCCAAAAAGCAGAAATTTTATCAGTTATAAAACAAGATGTGAGGCAAAGCCTGGACATTAAGGGAAATTCTGAACAGTTAAGAGGTATGTCTACTATCTAAAATAGCTTCTAAGCATTCAGACCAGAATCCACAGAATCCTGAAAGATCCACAAGACTGCATCAATCTGCAGAAGTCCAAATGCCAGATCTAAAAACACTGACATTTAAACCCACTACAATGCTACCAAAACTAGGCATAAAAAATGAGAAAACTGCATTCCCAGTCAACCATGTCATCATCTTTCTAGAAAATTACCACTCCTTTCCTTGAATGCACAAGCCCCCATGGGGATTGAAAAGGGATTTGCCCATACTGTCACCCAGCAGGCTATCCAACAACAGAGGACAGCCTACAAAAATTGTCATAGACCCTCAGTCCCAAACTACAACTCCCTGCACAAAAAAACTCCATACGATAATCATATATGTAACCTGTCCAAAATTAAAAAAAAGGTACCCTCTCAACAAGTGTCACCATGAAAAAACAGAGGGCAAGCCCCAAGCCGATCACCCTGGTGACCAAGCAAACAATGCCCAACATGTCTCCAACTAAAAGGTGGGGGGGGACAAAAGCAGTTACCAGGAGCAACACACACAGCCCATTCCATCCCACCACAGATCCAGCAAAACAGAACAAGAAAACAAACATCAGATACAAAAAACATGAACTATTCAATTAAACAAGATAAACATCAACTGGACAGGCATCCATATTAAATCCATTGAGAGTGAAGAGAAAAAAAGTGAAAAATGACTCTTTTGCCAGGGATCAAACCCCAACTGCTTTAACTAAACATAAAACTCTACCATAAGGCCAGGTGAACTTATAAAATATATAAGATGTCTATGGACAGGTTATTACCTGGATGGTAGAAGACAGATGGCTCCATTCTTTCAGTGATCCAAGAAAGCATCCTACTTCATGTGTGTCACTTCTGAAAGCACCCACCCCATATGTGAGGTGACCTTATAAATTGCCATTTGAACCCACCCTCCTACAGCGCTTGAGGACAACAGCATAAAGGTGCTTAAACATAATCACCTATGGCTACTGTCATACCTATCAATAGAGAAGACGTAGAACAAGTTCAGCTGACCCTACAGTATAACCACAACACAAATGCTAGACTGGAAAAATTTCTAGCTGGGGACAAAGTATTCATGCTTCCTATGACTAAGAATAAATTCCTGGCTAGATGTCAAGGGTCGGGTCTATCTTAGTTCATCGACATTTCATAATAGCGAAAACGGATTTACCGACACCATAATATCGAAAGTCACGTCACCGACGCCAGAAGATCGACAAGGCAGAAGACCGACGGAGGAAGACACTGACGCTGAGAAGCTGCGATGGGGAAAGGATATGTAAGTATGCGGTAGTGACGGACGATAGGGTGCGAGTAAGGTAAGTGTGCGATGCTGGTGTTTAGTAGGGGTAGGGGTGGGATAAGTGAGTTAGGGTTAGGGCGCGGGTTAGGTGAGTGTGCGAGTAAGGTAAGTGTGCGATGCTGGTGTTTAGTAGGGGTAGGGGTGAGATAAGTGAGTTAGGGTTAGGGCACGGGTTAGGTGAGTGTGCGAGTAAGGTAAGTGTGCGATGTTGGTGTTTTGTAGGGGTAGGGGTGGGATAAGTGAGTTAGGGTTAGGTGGGTTGGGTGAGTGTCATAGTGACGGACCTTAGGGTAAGGGTTTGGGTTAGGGTTGTAGATAGTTGTGTATGTATGGGTTAGTGTTCGTTTGTAAGGATTTTGGTGTGCTTGTGTTGTGTGTGTGGGTGTTGGATAGGGGATGTGTTTTGTTTGTTGGTATGATGTGTCGGGTGTATGCGATGTCGTGTTTGTGAACTGTCGATCTTCTGGCATCGGTTAACTGACTTTCGATATTTTGGTGTCGGTTAATTCGTTTTCGGTATTTTCAAATGTCGATGTACTAAGGTAGATCCCAAGGGTCATATGAAATACTTATTAAAATTTGCAATACAAATTAGAGAATAAAACATTTGGAAAATGTTAAACCTGAAACAATATATCATATTACTTGGAAGTTCTTGTAGCAAGGATGGCCAAGGACAAAATCAAGTTCAGTAATTCTAAACGTGAAATTCCCTTGCTCAGAATTCTGAACCTGACATGTAAATAGATGAAGCATTCTCAGTTGATCAGAGGAGGGAAGAGTATTTATTTTATTTTGCAGTTTAATAACTGGATTGGCGAGATGATCCAGCAACATTTTCAGTCATGACCTGGGTACAAATGGTAGGTTCATAGATTAGTACTAAGCTAACTGCCCTTGTGAGCCATTTTAAGCCTAGCCAATTATCCCTTGTGAGACTCAATCCCTACACCTTGTGTTTGTAAGGCAAACACCTTAATCATTAGGCCACTCTCCCAACCTCAAAGTTAACAGCACAAAGAAGCATACAAACTATAATTAATAGAAAAATGCAGTCAATAATTGAGGCAACTTAGATTACAATAAGCTTAAAACTGTACAGAGGTGTCACTTGGGATTGTAAAATTTTAATAAGTATTAACATTATCAGCACAAAACTGTCATAGGTGTCAGATGACATTATTGCACATTTGCAATATGTCTACAGTATTTACAATATATACAAGAAGACACAGAACAAAGATATAGTACAGCTGTATATTTGATTATAACTTACTATGGTTAAACTTGTTGAAATTCCTTGTTTAACCACTGAAAGGTAGGGCTCCTTCCATGAAATAAATGTGTTTTTTCTGTTTACCAGATAATGTTAAGCTGATTCCACATGCCATTGTTATTGTTCTTGTAGAAATAGCTAGGTTAAGGTGTACAGAATCCCAAACAAAAGCAGTATGTTTGAAGATAATTGGGCTAGTCAAAGTATCACACAACTGTGAAGTAAACAGATTGTGATGGCATGCACACCCAATGGCATTATAAGAGGCTGTAGTTATTTTTGTTAGGTACATTACATTTCAAAATGTGATGCTTATTCAATGCTAAAGATGAACTGCGAAAGACTTGGGGAAAGTCAGTAATTTAACCACACTGTCTTACAAAGGGTAATGATATAGTCCCTTAGCTTAATTTAACCACACTGTCTTACAAAGGGTAATGATATAGGGCAGGATTCACAAAGCCTCCGTGTAAGAGATACAAGGCTTACACGGAGGCTGCAGTTAAACGGTGTGACGTCAGCATGTCATGCATATGCATGAGGGCATGCTGAATCACACCTAAGGCTAACACGGTCCGTGGAAGACAGTAGGGGGCGTGTCCGTAGGCCGAGCCCTGCAAGCGGACACGCCCCCAGAAGAGTAAAAGTGCCCAAAGTAAACACCCACGACAGAGTCCATGGAAATGTGAATAAACACAACACAACACATGCCCCCACAGACTATGAACATAAAATATATAAATGAACATGTTATATTTTTTTTAAATTGTAAAGATGTTTGCCCGTGAGTGTGCTCGTTTGCACGAGTGTGCCCGTAGCTCAGTCACAGTTAGCAGTAAGTGGAAAAGCATATAAGAACTAACTATGCAAAGTAAGCCAAAAAGCAATAGCGTAGCGGTAGAGATGTCGACTGAAAAGCAGGCAGTCATGGTTCAAGCCCCCACAACATCAATTTTTATTTTTAGTAAAATAAGCACGAAACAAGTCCCTGACACATATGTACACATATAAAATTATATTTTATGTAAAATGTAATGAAATAGGCCATCTATTTTGAAGAAATGTGAGATAACAAAATAATAAAAAATGCCAGATGTGCCTATAGCTGAGCTACAGTTTAACAAGGTGAGTGCATCTGCCCGTAGGTGAGCAGTGGTTTAACAGGTGTAAAATGAGTGCCCGTAGGTGAGCAGTGGTTTAACACACTGAAACTGTGCGCCCCTAGCTGAGCTGAGCGTAATATGCGTGCTGACAGCCAAATGAAGCGTAAACCAGTATAACCTGTTTGCGCGGAGCTGCGCACCACGCTAACAAGCTAACCGCCGGGCAACATTGAGCAAGCTGTAACAAAACTGCCTTTACACAGACACACCCCCTAGCCTGTCTAGACAGTCATTAAATATAAAAAGCAGTGGCCAGGTTCGAACCCAGGATACCATGCACCATAGTCAAGGTACTGAACCACTAAGCCATGACAGCTGTACTTAGAAATGCAGTAATAGCAAATATATAGGAATGAATAGAAAGTGGAGCATGACAAAGCAGGTTTTGTGAAGTTGATACAATTCCAAAATGGCCAATCACAGATAAGTGCGGGAAAAATGGCATATATAAGCCCCATAGGTGGGAATACACAGCATAAACGATTGTAGAACTAACTTGCAGCCAGAATGTCAGGAGTAGGTGAGGGTAGTTACTTTTGAGCACAGAGGTGGGGCATTGAGGAGTCCAGATATATGGTCTGGCTCCTAGTCCACAATCATGAGGCCCAACTCATGCAGGGCCAGGTCCTGTGGGGAGCATATAGGGCTGAGGCGTGGGACCGGTTGGCTCATGATCTCACCAGTGCCACAGGGATTCCAAGGACTGGTGAGCAGGTCCGTCACCACCATGCGGACCTGAAGAGATGTAAGCAAGACCAATTGAACCTTTGGATCCAGGAGGTCCGGCAAATGCCCAACGCCCCACTACTGAGTAAGTTACATTTAATTATGTATGTAAGAAATTAAACTAGCTGATATTATGGAGATGTGTATTCCAATATTACTTCATTTATATTACAGCTGCAGGTGTCCGTTCTGCAAACCACAGAGCCTATGGCGATAGGCTGGTGCAGTTGCACCACCAGGCAGGTCAGTAATCCTCTCCCAGTAACTGTAAAGAAATATAAAAGTATGACAGTTAGCAAAAGCGTGCAGTGTAGTCACTAAGTAATAAAATGTGCAAGTAACAGTGTAAGAGTGTTTGCAAGTATTGCTTGATTACAAAAGTCACGTAAAATGCATCAGGTAGTTCAGCGAACGGATGGAAAAGGTCGCTGAGCTAAATACACGCTTCCCATACCTGTCCATAGTCCTAGAATCCTTATTAGGAGGATGGACAGAGGAAGATGCTTCAGACATTTCCTTTTTCGTGGCTGCCGCTACCACCATAGCATCGACTGGGACTTCTTTGGTAAGACAAGTCTTGTCCTGGGGGGCGGTAATGTACTTGTTCGGTCGCCGAGGCACTGGTTCCACTGTGTCTGGTGTCTCCCACGCCCTTCGAGTTATCAGGTCCATTAGCCCGTCGAAGGGCGGGGTCACCCAGGAGGTAGAAGGTTGAGCCCCAAACGCCTTCAGCAACACTGATTCGTCTTAAGTGGGGGCAAGTGACTGCCAATCACCCCTCTGTCTTAAGCTCTCCAGGATGTCAGCAAATGAGACATCCTCAGAGGGGGAACGTGGGGACCCCTCTGCCTCATCAAAATCGGTGTCAGATGTAAGAGATTCCTGTGGGGAATCAATGTGCCTCCTCTTGCACAATCTTTTCCTCGGAACCTCATCAGAGGAGGCATCTGGTGAAGCCTCCGAGGAACAGGGGACACCCTCTGGGGCTAGCTGAGGTGTTGGGACTCTACACTTGGGAGGGATCATGGGTACAGAAGTAGAACATGGCCCTTTAGGGGAAGGAGAAGATGACTCTGATGACATAGATGCCTTCTCAGACAAGACTTTCCTCATAAGATCGAAAGCCCCCGACCCCGGGGCCAAGGAATCCTTCAGATCTGAAGAACCAGGAAGCCTCCCTGACACCGGAACCAGGGGCTCCAACCCAGAGGATGGAGCCGAACTGATCTGTGCCGAGGCCCCGAGGGGGAGTCGGGACTGAAAATTCGATACGGCTCTCGGCCCCAGAACCAAGGAGAGACCGCCGGCTCCGCGAATCCTCGATAGGCTCTGAAGGCGTTGAAGTCAGCAGTGCCGATCACACAGTTGAAGGCTTCGGCACCGAGGGTTCCACTATCATCGGTTCATCTTCTCCCGGCTCCGAAGACTGGATAGACAGGGAGGGCTTCTAGTTTCAACACCAATTGGGATGAAACCGCAATTAGCTTGGACAGAGCCGTGTTCTCCATAAGTTTGTGCACCACACGGTCCACGTCAGTTTCGAATAAAGGCCTGGAAGAACGGGTCAAAGGGGCCAAAGACGGCACCGATCGAAGAATCGATGGTGGAGGCAGCTCCGACACCGGTTCCAAGACCTGGGCCTTGATCAAAGGTAATCGTTCGATGCCCAGCCCCGCGGTCTGTGGAGCCGGTGAACAAACTTTGAAAGAGGTGCTCGGAGCCGAGAAACTGGGCTCCAACACCTTCGACGTCTTCGACCCCTTCGAAGACCTAGAACTTTGGTCAGCCTTCTCCAAGGCTTCCAAGAAGTCTGGCTTGATTAAGCCTCTGTCTATCAGCTTCCTGCACCTTTCCATCATGAACCTTCCACTGAAGGAGTGGCAAATAAAACAATCCTCCTGCAGGTGGAGAGGGCCAAGACAGTAGACGCAGGAAGCATGATTGTCGGTGATGGACATCTTTTGTCCACACTGGCACCTTTTAAATCTGGATTTAGCTTTTTCAGACATATTTGACATAAAGCAACTCGCCAAGGAAAGGATTATGTTAAGAACTCTATAAACTTAGGTTACTAATAAGTATAATAGTCCTAATTTAACTATGTAAATATATCTATATATTATGAGTAAATAAGAAACACTGCACACAATATATACAGCCTCTAAAGGTAACAAAACCTGTTTAAACATACACACACACACACTAAACCTGTCTATATATATTTATATATATATATATATATATATATATATATATATATATATATATAGCAAAAAGATTTTAAGAAACTAATTTAGTGAAAAAATAGAAAGTTTTTACTGGCCCGATCTCTCTCGATGTGATCAGCTGCAGCGGCAAACTAGATCTGAGGGATAGCAGGGAGGATCATAGGATACATACTGAGTCTCGAGCTTCTCTTAGATGCAGAACTTGTGATGCAGCCGACTCGGAGCCGAGGATCGGCTCCGAACCCGTGTGTAAGAACAAACGGCGAGATTGAACAATGTCACATTGTTGTTTAATATTAAAGTTTTGACAACAATCTGCCATTCAATATTTGTAGTTTAGGAAGCCTTTTGTAGGAAACTGACCTTTCTCTAAATATAGTTCCATCTCTCATTGATTAAAGTTTTCTTCCAATTCTGCCTCACTGAACAATATATTACGCTTACCTTTGAGATAGGTTCATAGGTTCATAGGTTCATACTAGGCTATCTGCCCTAGGGCATTTATAAGCCTAGCCAGAGTGTGTGTGGCTTTCACCACCCCTTAGGATGAGAATACTATACCCATTAGTTTGCTGTGCCTCTGTCCAGCAGTGACACAGAGATGATTCCCAGGGTAAACCTATGATCTCCCATCCACTCGTCAAGATTTCTCTTGAACAGAGTCAGTGAGGGGCTCTGCCTCACATGGACTGGGATTCTGTTCCATAGTGTAGGGAGTCTCTGGGTGATGAATCTGTCCCTCCAGCATGTCCTATTTATATCGTGTTGAGGTTTAAGTCTCTTGCTCTCGTGGCTCTGGTGGATTTGGATTTTTTGAGGTGGAGCATGTCCATTAATTCCGGGTTGGACATGGCCTTGTATGTCAGGCACAGATCACCTCTGAGCAGGCGGTATGCGACTGAATAGAGCTGGAGTTTCTTCAGTCGGGCAGCGTATGACATATGTTTGAGCCCCTTTATCCTTTTGGTGAGGAACTTTTGGGGTCTTTCCAACTGCTGCAGGTGTCGGGTAAGGTACATTCCGAATGGGGCATTGTACTGGATCATTGGTCTGATAAGTGAAGAGTACAGGGTACAATGACCTCCTGATCTGGATGTGAATCCCTTCATGATCAGGTGGACAATGTAGAAGGTCTTCCTAACCACTTTGGCAATGTGAGTGTCAAAAGAGAGGTTACTGTCAACTTGGGTCCCCAGATCCCTGATAACTTCTTCCGTGTTTAATGGATTACCACCTATGTGGTAATTAGGTTACTCTCCATTTGTTTTTCCCAAAGGGTATGACTATACATTTTTTGGCATTTAGCTTAAGGCCATGGCTCTGGCACCAGTTATCCATTTCTATGAGACCTCTATGGAGGATGTCTGTGTCTGATGGAGTGTCAATTATGGTGCCCAGTTTGCAGTCATCTGAAAATTTTGTCAGCCACAATCCCCCTATGTTTGTCTGCACTTCAGAAAAATAAATGCCGAACAAGAGGGGGCCCAGGACTGAGCCCTGTGGGACACCACTCATGACCGGCTTAGAGTCTGACATGGCACCAGCAACTCTAACCCTGTGAGTTCTGTCCTTGAGCCAGTTTGCAACCCATCTTCTGACATATGGGTTTACATCTAAGCTGGTGAGCTTTTCTATGATGCCCGAGTGGGGTATTGTGTCGAACGCTTTTGCTAGGTCAAGGCCTTACCCTCATCAATGGCCTTAGTGACTGTTTCGAAAAAGTTGACCAAGTTCAAGAGGCAGGATCTGCCCTTGACAAAGCCAAATTGAGTAGGATCCAGTGTCTGTAGGTCCCCAATGTCTTTATTTATGAGTTCCATTATGATCCTCTCCATAGCTTTGCAGACAAGGCACGTCAAGCTTATGGGGCGGTAATTTCCAGGGTCCGTAGAAGCACCGCCTTTGTGGAGTGGGACCACAGTTGCCGTACGCCATTCTTTGGGTACGTATCCTGTAGTAAGGCTAAGATTAAACAGCAGCCTTATGTGTGGGTTTATTTCCTCATTGAGTTCGTGTAGCACACAGCCGGGGACACCGTCCGGTCCCATTGATGTTGTGTTTTTTGCTTTAGAGAGAGCAGCTATCACCTGGGCATCTAAGATGTTTGGGAGGCTAGACTCTGGTGGGATAGATATTTCTCCTTTTGGGGGGGGTGGGAGGGGAGAAATTAGCACTGAACCTGTCTGCCAGTATGTTGGCAATGTCTGTGGGTTCAGTGATTTTTGTATCATTTTGGACTAATTCTGAGCATATCTGGGAGTTTCCACCCAGGTTTCTAACATAGCTAAAGAAGGTCTTATGATTGTCTTTTGTGTCTTTAGCGATTTTTCTCTCAAAGTTGGCCTTGGATGATTTTATGAGTGATCGTAGTTTTCTGCTAGTATTGATCAGAGATGCCTTCCCTTTTAGGGATTTTGCTCTGTCATGTAGTAGCTTTCTCCTCTTGTTGTAGAGTTTGTTTATGGCTGGGGTCCACCAGACCGGTGTGCCTGCCTTTGGTGGAAAGGGTCTTGATTTTATTAGGGATTGCTTGATCCATACATTCCTGGAGGTGCTCGTAGAAGGCATTTGTAAGGGTTTCAGCAGTGTGGGTTGTGGTTTCCACTGGCTCGGGGGCCTTGAAGGATACCACTCCAGTCTTAAGAAGTGTGAAGTTTGCTTTTGAGAAGTTCTTCACTGTGGTCTTTTTTGCTGGGGTTGGGGGCGGGATGTGGATCTCCAGTGAGATTAATTTATGGTCTGATCTCACCAATGAGGGATATAACTTATATTCTGCTGGAACAAATTATTTTTGTTTATCATTAATCTAACAAATTGATAATGTGTGATGTTATGGTGAAGGTAATTCATCTACATGTATTACTGGATTCATAGGATCATAGGAGATTACTAGGCTATCGACCCGGAAGTTGATGGCTTGATGGCTTTCATCCTGCCATACAGATATAACACCCTAACATCTCACTATCCCTTTTTTTAAAACAAAGCAAC
>NC_056743.1:1878577065-1878593851 GCF_019279795.1 Protopterus annectens
TTCCAATTTTTTGTGTCTTGCTAAAGCATTACTATTTTTCTGATGCTGAATATCCAATAAATGTTCTTTAATTCGTTCTCTAAATTTTCTTTTCGTTTTTCCCACGTAAAACGCCTTACACTGTTGACACAAGGCTATGTATACTATATTAATTGTTTGACAGTTATAATGTCCATATATTTTTATATTACATTCATTAATCATAATGTTAGTACCTGTTTCATGAATATAACTACATGTCCTACATGTTCCACATCTAAAATTTCCTTTCCTTGCACTTGTATATTGTCCAGTATTTCTTTTATTTTCTAATCTATTTTTAAAGGAAGGACTCTTCTTATATACAAATTTTATTATTCCAAAAAATATTTGTCTCCCAATTTTGTCGTTGACAAAGAAATCCCAATTTCTCTTAATAATGTGTTCTATATCTTTGGAACAATCATCAAATTTAATGATATACAATGGGATGTTATTGTAAGATTGTTCATCCATTATATCTTCATTATGAATTGATATTGCACCAGTTTTTAAGATTGCTGTATAGATGCCATTCTTTCTTTTATTTATTACTTCTTCATATATTTGAACACAAAATTGTTCTGGGTATCCCCTATTCATGAATAATTGCATGATATATTTCATTTCTTCTAAGAAATCAAGTTCTTCGCTGACCATTCTGGCTGCCCTGACCATCTGCCCCTTAATAATGGCTTTTTTCTGATGGCCAGGGTGCCAGCTGTCAAAATGCAAGTACGCATTTGAAAATGTAGATTTTCTATGTATTTTTGTGTTCAACATGTTTGTTTGTTTGTCATGTGTTATATCTACATCCAGGTAGTTGATATTATTCTCTTGGACATTATAAGTGAACTTCAGAAATTTGACTGTATTATTGATATACTGTAAAAATGTATCCAATATATTTATATTATTATTTGGATTCCATATGATAAAAATATCGTCCAAATATCTGGTATACATGATAAGATGTTCACGAAACTCTGTTGTAAATAGATAGTTTTGTTCCCAGTAGCTCATTATTAAATTTGCATACATGGGGGCACAAGGTGCCCCCATTGCTACCCCACTGATTTGTTGAAAATAGCTACCTTCGAAAAATATATAATTGTTGTTCAGTACTATTTCCATTAAATTTATTAATGTATTGATTTGGTCTTGTTCATATAGCTTTGTCAAAAAAAGTTGTTCTTCCAGCCATAATAGGCCTACATCATGGGGTATTGTAGTAAATAGACTTACTACGTCTATTGTGATGAAAACATATTCTTGTTTCATAGTAATTTGGTTAAGTCTACTCAAAAAATCCCATGAATCTTTTGTAATATAACTAAAAGATTTCATACTTTCCTTAAAGAAATGATCCAAATATTTACTTATGTTACATGTGACACTTCTATTTCCATCTACTATAGGCCTGAAATCCAAGTTATCAAGACCTTTGTGTATTTTTGGTATTCCGAAGATACCACTGATTACTGGATATTCATTTTTCAAAAAATTATATTCTGTTTCAGTGATACCCCCTTGATATAACATATCTTCTAACTTTGTTTCAATTCTTTTATATGCTATATGTACTTGATTTCTACTTATTTCTACATATGTTTTACTCATTAACATGTTAGTCATATATAGACTGTAATCGTTATAGTCCAATATGACTATACCATTACCTTTGTCAGGTCTCATGACTCTTAATGTTGGATCATTTTGTATGTCTTTGAGAAGCTGTTTTTCACTTGTTGTAATATTGACATATTTGTTATATTTGTATTTTTTATAAAATTGTCTTATGTCATATTCAGTTCTCCTTTCAAAATATATAATTTCATCATTCATGGGTGGATTGAATAGACTTGGTTTCGTGAACATATTATTTTCCCCAGCTTTACATTCAATGTTGTTATTGAAGTATACCTTTAAATTTAATTTTCTAGAAAATAACTTTAAATCTAATATAGATTGTACCATATTGCCTTTAATACATGGGACAAAATTGAGTCCTTTTGAAAATAAATTTGCGTGTGCTGTTGTGATATCCTTAGAAGAATAATTATATATTTTGTAATCTTTCTTTGTATTCATTATAACACTTGGATTACATAAAAATTGCACATTATGTTCTGTTATAATATTCAAATTTGAACATATTGATGTATCTACATCATTTAGTTGCATATTATTATCACATTGTGTGATGTAATTGTCTGGATTTTGATTTATACAAAAATTAACTGAATAGTGCTGATAATCTAAACTAGCTGTTACTTGCCCATCTTCATATTTTTCTTTTCCATTGTACCCATCATTGCTTAAGTTTTCTTCATTATATTGATACGTACTTAATTCTAGTAGTATATTATCATGCTCATTGTTGTTATATGCTTGAAACGATTGTGTTTGTAAACAACAACTGTTATTATATTCTTGTACATTATTATCGTCATATATCACATTCATATCAATAACATAATCATCAGAAGAAGACGTAAAATTGTTACTAAATTCCTGTGTGCAGGCAGATATGTCTTTAAAGTTTTTACGGGACTTACTCATGGTTTGATCTTCTTTTCTTTACTTATTTCTACTTATTTCTCAGGGAAAATATTATTTCACAATTGTCAGTTGTACAATGGTCCTAAACTGAAAAAAATGTGTATTATAAAGAGTAAAATCTTCTTGGTATGTACATGCATATATAATGAGGACAAGGTCACAAGGAGTCAGTAATAATGTAATAATAAAGTAGAAACGCAACTGTGAAAAAGGTCTGTAGTGAAAACAAAGAGAGAATAAAAGAGAGACTAACCTATGAACCTATATGAACCTATGAACCTATGAGAGAGAGAGAGTGTGTGTGTGTGTGTGTGTGTGTGTGTGTGTGTGTGTGTGTGTGTGTGTGTGTGTGTGTGAGAGAGAGAGAGTGAGAGAGAGAGAGAGAGAGAGAGAAACTAAGTAATCTTAATAGGAGCAAACAAAGAAATCATCTTGGGTAAGATGGATTACATATTTAAGCAAATCATCTGCAAATCTGCTGTATATTACTTACAATGTGATCAACTGGCAGTGATGGAAATAATTAAATACTTTATAAGTTCATAGATAGGTATCAGGCTAGCTGCCCTTTAGGGCTCATTCTTAGCCCAGCCAATAATCATTTTTGTGCTCGAATTAACATATCTCATTTGATTACAGATTGGTCTTACCCACCTCGTGGTTAGTAATTGTATATTACCCTTAAATGAGAATAACTGGGATCACACCACAGATAATGTGAGGGGACCCATGCATGGGATAAAGCATTTAGGAGCTGCCTCTGTCCATTGGTATTACATGAGGCAGTCATGGGGTAAATTTTGTTTCCCATCCATAGATTCAAGTTGAGCTTGAAAATGGACCGGGATAAACTTTGTTTCTGTGGAAAGGAAGTCTGTTCCAGAACAGTGGAATCCTTTGCGAGATATAACTGCCTTCCAAATCATTCTGGTGATGTTGCAGAAGAGATTTAGATCCCTAGACAGAGTATTTGTGATGACTTTTAGCATGCTGATGTGCAGTAAATCCATCAGTGTTGAGTCGGAGGATGCCATGCAAGCCAGACAAAGGTCACCTCTTAACAGTCTGTAGGATACCATGTACAGAGACAAGGCTTTGAGTCAGTTAATGTAGAACATGTTGTTTAAGATTCTATCCATTTATAGTTAGATGACTCAGTGGGCATTCCAATCTAGACAAATACATGCCAAAGAGGGCATTATATTTAGTGACAGGCCTAATGAGGGCTGAGTTAAAGGGAACAATGATATCCCTAGATCTAGATGCAGTCCCTTTGTTTATAAACTGTGCAATACAGACAGACTTTTTTACAACCATGGACATATTTTGGTCAAAAGTTAGGTCACTGTCCACATAACCTACCAAGCCCAAGCAACCAGATAACCTCTTATGGGGAGATTGTCAACATCATAGTTCACTGGGGTAGGTGACTTCCCAAAGGATACAAAAATGCATTTTGTGGCATTTCCATGATTTTGCCACCATTTATTTATATGGAACAAAACTTCATGAAGGATGGCTAAGCTATGCCCATGTTGAGGTATACAGGAGATTATTCCCAGTTTATTTAATAGTTTTTCTACTACTCCTGAGTGGGTAATTGCATCAAAAACCTTTGGGTAGGTTGAGATATGTGGCATGCACTGATTTGCCTTCATCAATTCAATGACTACTTTTAGCTTGCAGTCATCTGCAAACTTAGTTATCCAAAGCCCTTTAGCAGTGGATTTTACTTCAGGAAAGCAGATGCCAAACAGGAAAGGTCCTAGCACAAAGCCCTGGGGGACTCCACTAGTGACTGATTTCTCTGTGGAGGTTAAGTTTCCCTATTTTGATTTCCCACAACCTGTCTGTAAGCCAGTTGGCAATTCTGTGGGTGTCATAGTGGTTTAGTCCCAGTTTATTTAGCTTTTCTAATAGGAATGAGCTGGGATTTGTATCAAAACCTTTGGCCAGGTTGGGATATGTGGTGTCTGCCAATTTGCCTTCACCCATTGCTTTGGTCGCCTTTTCGAAAAATTCATGACATGGCTTTCATGAATCCACATTGAGACAAGTCCAGTGTTTGCAGGTTACCTATGCACTGATTGACTAGTTCCATGATACGTATGTATGGGTATGTAACTTTCTTGGTCTGCGGAAGGACCACCTTTATACAGAGCAATGACTGTAGCTGTTCTCCATTCACTTGGTACATAACCAATATGGAGGCTGAGACTGAACAGTGATAGGGGTGTGGCTAAATCATGCTTCATGCTATTTAAGATGTCTCCAAGGATATTGTGAGGACCCATCAATACAGTACTTTAAACTTTTAGTACCACTTTTAGGACATGGTCTTGTGAGATAGTAAAAAATAAGCCAATTTCAGGTATATCTTAAGGGACAGATGGAGAGGAGAGAGGGTTAAAGTTTAAACTAAATATATCAGCCAGTAGGGTCAGCATATCTTCAGAATCAGGGTAGATAACATCATTCTTAATCAGCTGCATTGCGGTGTTGGGCATTTGAGGTTACTATCCTAACTAAAAATTCCTTGGGATTATTTTTAGCTTAGCTAGCTATATTAGCCTCATACTTGGCTTTGGTGGATTTTATTAGGCTACAGAGATTTTTGTTTATTTCAGTGACAATGACTCTAACATTCTGGCGATTACTGTTCTTACTTTTGTTCAAATTTTTTTTTTCCTTTTATTATTGTTACATCATGTTGGTTTATTTCTGGGGTTTGCCCTGCACTTGTTCCTACTGGGTACAGCCATATATATGCAGATGTTTACGTGTTGATACAGTGTGGTGGTGTGTTTCTTTGTATTCAGTAGAATTAAATGGGTTAGGTGGGGATTTGAAGCTTGATAATGTTTTACTTATGAGTAGGTGATTTGTCTTAAAGAAATTTCTAAAGGTACCTTGGTTGGAAGGATCTGTGGTTCAATTTTATTTCAAAGGAGACTGCTTTATGGTCAGAACTAACAAGTGATGAAGATATGTAAAGGATGGTGCAAGATGCTCCCAAATTACAAGATGCAGGATATTATTCCCCCTATAGAGTACTCTGACAAATTGTCCCAGGGCATTTATTGGCATAGTCCTTGAATTCTGTGCTTGCCACTAGTGGTAGTGTAGGTTTCCCAGTCTGTAGTTGGATAGTTTAGATCATCTAGATAAATATATATATTTTTTTTACATATGAGAATGTATTATGAAAGGTACAATGTTACTCTCTTGTTATGCTAGTCAAAAGTAGAGTACTTTTTCATTATTTTTAAATCACAATATACTTTTACTAGCTTGCCAGAATGTGTGTAACAGTAGCAACGTTTGAAAATGTAGACGTTCTAAGTATTTCTTGGGAATTTGCATTCTGTAAGTTATTTGAGATTGGCCCAGGTAAGTAATTCTGTTTTTCGATGAAGAATCAACAGTCAGTCAAGTGGCAGAATTGTCATAACTGCCCCTACTTTCCACCATTCTTTAATAATTATATGTGTATTTAAAAAATAAATAAATCAGAAAGCATGCAGCCTTAATTCATTCATGAGGTACAGTAACCAACTGTTACCCTTGAAAAGTTACCATGCTCCTCCAATAAACCATAATTCACTCAGCAATGTAAAAGGATATAATTCTAAACTTTTGGGTCATGCAGTGATGTTTTAACAGAGAAGATGTTTTTCCTATCAAACTCAATTTTGTACTAGATTTGCAATACTGAGCAATTGCTTTTGATAACAGCCCCCCTCATTTAACTACTGCTGTTGATTTTTGAATTAAAGATCATTTCAAAATGTGCAAAACGACCTTTGTTTTTTGTATAAAAAGTGTTTGCATGCATCATTATGCATGTAAACATTTTTTATACAAAAAAAAAATGTTGTTTCACATCAAAACATAAAAAAATACAGTTTTTAAAGACTGCTTTGAAACATGGAAGACTAAATGTATTAAGCCATGCTTATGGCATTAATATTCATGGGAAGGCAGGGGCCAGTTATTTCTTTGTGGGTTACAGCGCTAATAATGTTGGATTATCATTGGTAAGCAATTGCAAATTAGTGATGTAATTGCCAATTTGCTAAATTAAGAGTTTCGAAAAAAAAAATAATGACATAGTTTTCTGCTAAACTGTTAATAGAGATGCATGTGAACACTTTTGTTTGAAAAGGAAACCATGTTTCTTACCTTTAAATATTATCTTTAAATTTTTGAGAGGTATTTGTTCCAGTTTAAACATTTTACTACAACATCAAACTACTCAATAATAAACATTATTTTACTTTTAGAAGTAACTATTTTTTATCGGCCTCCCTTCTCAAATATCGCAATTAATAATTAAAAATAGAGCAAAATAAAATAACTTGGCCTTAATACTAAAGGCAACCAAAACAGAAAGAGGTCATGCTCATTCAAAACATTTGTTTACATGTTGCTGCAGTATTTATTTACATCAAGAAGAAAGTCTTGTCTCTGAATCTTCCAATTTGTCACATATTGCATTTTCCAGGTACTCTTTCAAAATCAGAAGTCCAACAGGGCTAACTCAAATCAAACAAAGGTAAAAAAAAAAGTCTAGCTATATATATATATATATATATATATATATATATATATATATATATTTATATATATATATATATATATATATATATATATATGTAAAATGTGATTTATTCTGTGATGATAGTGCAACTGTACACTGCACAGGTAATTTAGTGAATCACCTTGATTTACAACTGATAGGTTGAATTTGAGGAAGTGTGAAATATAAATTATTTCAAAGTAAAGATTGGGAGAACCACTCCATTGATACCACAACTGACAAAGATGTCTGTACCTCACCTGTGTATATATTTTGCCCATCTTTGGAATGGTTACCTTATGTAAAATGGTGTGGAAGAAACACCTTCACAGTGCAGGTATAAATGGCTATTCACTGTCTTTTGCAAAAAATATCATCTGTAGTCTGAAACAGTCAGCTTTTGAGACCACCTTATTATGAGTTATTAGTTGGCCTGAGGGAGTATTTAATAAATGGGAGGGGATAACCGATGGCAAACAATGTTTGACTGTAGATAAAGACAGTTAAGCATGAACATTTCATCATTTACCTGGTGGCCATGGTGGTAAAGTGATTAGCGTTGTTGCCTCACAGCAAGAGTTTCTCCAGTTTGATTCTCGGCTGTGGTGCCTTCTGTGCGGAGTCTGCATGTACTCCCTGCGGTCACATGAGTTTCCTCCAGGTGCTCCAGTTTCCTCCCATATTCCAAAGACATGCAGTAGTTGGATTGGACACTCTAAATTGGCCATAGGTGAGAAAGTGTGTGTGAGTGAGTGGCATGAATAAACTACTGCAACAGGGCTAGCCACCCAGTGATGTAAACCTAGACTCAAGATGATTGTCACTGCTGAATTGACACCCTGACCCCATGTAAAAAATGAGAAAAGGGGCTGAGGGTAGATTTCTTCCATTTACTTAAGGTACTCTATCTTGCTTGCCACCATACTGTGGGGGCTGCTGTTCTCTAACTCCCAGTATAAATAACATACAGTGCCTTGAATGAGTTATTCCAGGAAATACATTCTTAAGTAAGTAGACCAATGTAGTATTGAAAGAGTACATTTACTAAGGAGTCTGGTAGGATGTAACTCATTTATGCCTTTGCTGTTAGCAATTCTCACTAAATAAACTAGATCCACTCCCTTGCCCCAAGAGAAAAGAGGTTGCTGAACACTCAGGCTATTCCACTGTTTGTTCCTATCAGGCTTTCTGAGTTATTTATGTATGCATTTATTTATTTCATTTTCTTCATCTGGTAAGCAAAGTAGCAGACAGACCATTTTCAGCAGGTCTATATTACATTGTTGAAAGGGTTGTTCACTGAATGCCCTTTCATTGACACGTAAACATGATAGTATCATAACTCCAAACACCCACATCAGAAAATTGTTTCCTAGGGGAAAAAACGCTTTGTTGTCATTGGGAATTTGACCTTTCCTTCAATGTAATGCAATCTCAGAGTTGGTATATTTAGTTAAGAGGGGGTGTGGGGGGGGGTCACAGCCCCCCACACTGAGATGTGTGGAGGGAGAAGCTCCCCACTTCATATGCTCTGACAGTTTGTTTTGTTTGTTGTTGGCCAAGTGATTTTTTTTCCCATGGGAAAAAGTTCACTGAAGTGGCCGTTTGGAGTTTTGGTACTTTGATGTTTACTTGTCGATGAAAGGGCATTCCATGAACAGCCTTTTTGACAACATAATATAGACTCTTTTCAGCTATGACCTCAGCTCACATTGCAAGAAGTATACATATATTAACAATGAAGCAGTTAGTTTACGAAGAAACAGTTTTGATAGGTAGTAGTGACCATACAATACAGCACATACTACCACTTCCATTAAGTACTCAGATATTTACAGTATTTACCTGTCAGTGGAGTAGTTGCAGTTCACTGGATACATTATTTGCATTATCCAGAGCTGAAATTGCTATGTTTGTAACATTTGTACTTGAGTACAGACTGGCACATTATCCATATTTTCTAAAAGCATCAAAGTTTTACATTATGTTTAGTGTGTATGTTAAGCCAATCCATTTCCAGTTTGAAGCAATGCTTTTGAAGCAGTTACAGGCTGTTTCCTTTGAGAGATATTCTTTTCTTTATTTATTTTTCTTGAATATATATAAGGTATTTCAAATCCTTACAGCACCAGGAAGATTATTCCAGATAACAACAGACATTTTGGAAGTTACAGTGGTTTTAAAATGTGGTCAGGATAGAGTAAAGGACTCTTCAGCCCTTCCTGAGATCATAGGTTGGATGCCTGATGAGTACTTTATTTGTTTAATGTGGGTATAGGCCACCTTTGACTATCTTTGTGCACTAAGAAGAAGTGATGCTCTGCTATTTGTTGGTGCCTGTTTAAAGTCTTCCCTTAGTTCATAGTGATGGGTGTATTTATCAGCCAGTAAAACAAATTGGCAGATTTTATTTATTGCTGTGTGCTTCTTTTGTGTATTGTTTCTGGAGTAGAAATTGAGTTGAAGGAACTTGTATTCCTATTTTTTTGTAGGAGGACATTTCTTGCTAAAGAGTGTTGGTCTAAAGGTGAGAGAAGACGAGTTATTATGTTGGCACATTCAGTTGGACAAGTGTTTTGTTTAGTACCTTGTTGGTGTGTTTGGATAATGTTAGTGAGGGGTCCGTGGTTAATCCTAGTTATACTTCCCATTGTTTTCATTAATCAGAGCTCAGGGTTTTCCAAGTAGTTTATCTGTTGTGCCAAAAATCGCACCAGTAGGTTTTCCCTGATTAAGCAGTAATCTATTTTGTACAGCTGGTTACACTACTCTGAAACTATGTATACTTATTTAGAGGTTAATAGATTTTTTTGGAAATTAGAAGCAGAAATCATGTGCATACATAATTATATTAAGTTTGGCGAGTTCATAGATAAGACAATAAAGAGGAAGAAGAGAAGGGGTTTAGGGCTGAACCCTGTGGGTCCCCTGTGTTAAAAGTACATGTTTACAAAGTTGAATTTGATGATTTTTGCAGAAGCAGAGAGTGGTGGACTGTTTCAAAGGCACTGGTTATATCTATGAAGATGCTAACTCTGAGCCTGAAGTCAGTCATGTCATAGAACATGTTATCAATATATAAAGCTGTCATTTACAAAAAGAGTTGCAAAATTCATGCTGTCAACTTGTTTGTAATCACCATCTTTTATAAAACAGAATCATTAACATGATGAGACATTGCAGATACAGGTGGAGGAATAATCACGACGCTATAATTTTTATATATAATTTTTCTCCAAGTAAAAGTTGAATTACTATGTGCGTGTGTGTGTGTGTGTGTGTGTGTGTGTGTGTGTGTGTGTGTGTGTGTGTGTGTGTGTGTGTGTGTGTGTGTGTGTGTGTGTGTGTGTGTGTTTGTGGTGTGTGTGTGTGTGTGTGTGTGTGTGTGTGTGTGTGTGTGTGTGTGTGTGTGTGGATATAGGGTTTTGCGAAAATTGTTCCTGCATTTTTTATAACATTTTATATGTACGTAACAAAATGTTTCATATTCGAGTGAATGCATTTTATTTATCCAGACAGCAGCACTTAATACAAATTTTGTTTCTATTTCTTTTTAATTTCATCTTTCTTTATAGAAGGAGTACCCAGAACTGCAACTGTCTTTGTTTATTGCTGTAGTACTCAGTTTTGCAATGGGTAACCAATGCTTTATTACAAACAGATTAATCAAAAATTAAAATGGATGTATCCCATGCCACTGCAAAACAAAACCAATGATAAAACTGGCCAAATTAGAAAGTCAAAAAAGAATGATTACTCTCATTGTATAGTGCATACATTTTGTTTCCTTCACATGGGGGCAGTGACACTCTAACTATTATATTCTCTCTCTTTCTCCTAATACTCTTACACGTCTCTCTCTGGCAAATGGATGAACTGGTTTAAAGTAAATGCTCTAATTTCTTTAGACCTAAAAGAAGTGCTCTTTTGCAAGCTGACTATTTTCATATTGTATACCAAACATACATCTCTTTATACATGTGCAAACTCGGAGAGCCTTATAGTTAATGTGACAACTATTAGAAATACAGTTTTCCAGGTCACATATTTCAATGGGATAGTAGATTCTTCTTTCAAGGGACCCTGAGCTAGTTTATTGAGGACAGCCTTTATGTCCCTTAGATGAAAGGTTGCTCTTCCAGAAGTATATGGTGGAGGTCTCCTTTGAGAAATTATTTGTCAGGTAACAGATCAATCAAGCTATTAGTTTGAGGGTCTGGGTATATCAAGGACCCCCTTTAGCTGAGTCACAATTTCACATACTGAGGGAGAGATACAGAAACATCCACCACCATCTATATCAGCAAAGAAAAATAATGCTTCCTCAGCCAATAAGGGACTTTCAGAAACATTTTGGCTTTTCCTCTACACTGCCTTTTGAATCAAAATAGGCAGAAGTCTGTTGGAGGATAACCACAGAGAAACAGACTTATTTGGCTGAAAATTAAGGCATTAAGTACTCAGGCAGATATTTGTCAAATAGAACTTTCTTGGCTTCATTTTATTCTGAAAAGTAAAGTCTGTTTCTAGTAGACTAGACCTATAGGTAAGGTCTAGAAAGGTGCTCCTGTGTAACTTCATTCTGTGCTGATCTGCAACTGTCATGCTGATCTGATTTGCCAGATCATTCCATTGTGAAGGAATTTATTAAACCCATAGGGTCATAATAGACTTTAGATATACCTCTCTTATTCACATAGGCAGCCTGCCAAGGGATCATGAGCAGGTTCCCTTTTGTTTGTGGATGTAGTAAATCATTATCACATTATCTTTTTAAATGTGCAAGACCTCTTGTCTCTAGACTGGCTTGGATGCCTTGATCACTGCATTCAACACATCTTATCTTTTGCTGGTGTACAACATGATATGGTCCTTGTTCCATTTGTGCTGTTCCTTCATATTGGCTGAATGTGCCCTGCAGGCCATATCTAAGGTGTCTATGGTAAAGAACTTAGCCTCTGATGCCTCTGTAAAGGGGACATCCACATTGGCCAGTACCTAGTAGCACTAGTACATGATCTCTTTCTGAAACAAGCAGATCATCCCTAAAAGAGACTATGTGTGTTGCTGACAGGTACTGTTAAGGTACCAAGGTAACCTCATCAAGCACAATATTGCCAGTGAAACCATATATCACAGTATCCCCAGATATTTTCTTATTGATACACAATCCCATCTGGCCATCTCCAAAAAGAAATGAGTGAGGAATAACACTTTGCCTTGGGGAAAGAAAATCTATTGTTGATAAAAATCAAGGAATGCATTCAGAAAAGCAGTTCTCTTTGATAGACTCAGATTGCCTTTGGTTACACTCAAAGAGGACCCCATTCTCTGAAACACTTTAGCATGTAAGGCCAGCTTTATTTTGAAAAACGAGGTAGATAGATGATATAGCCATTTGGACTGTACAAATTGTTGACCCTCTACAAAAAATGGTAACTAGCTTGCAAAAGTAGAGATATCCTACGAAAAATACAACCATTTTTTCCTAAAAATCTCTGACTTGTAGATTATGTAATGATCAACCAGTGAAAATCTGTCCATGACCCAACAGTTGTGACACATCTTGCAAGCAAGTCTTGCCCAAGTCTGCCTAAATGCACACAGATCAAAATCTTGCCATGGCCACATGTAATTAGATGGACAGCATGGAGACAGATGGTGTAACAGAGGTAGCAGTGTACAGCACTCCTGCAAGAACTGCAGCAAGACAGAAGGGAAATTATCTGTAGTCTTCAGACGAAAGATTATTCACTGAACTAATCCTAGATCAGAAATTTATGCAAAAGGGTGCTCAACTACAAGGCAAAACAGGTAATCCCTTCAAATGATATTTTTCATCATGGGGTTACATATGGAAACACCAAGATGAAAAAACAAATCTTGAATATGCCTGTACTGATGGATAGATGATATGATAATCTGAACCAGTCCATGTCATTTCATGGTTCAAAGAAATTCTTTTACAATGGTATGAACCAACACTTGTCTCATGTGTTGAACTGAGAAAACCCACTGAAAATAAAAATGCTCAGGGAACAGTCGACACACTAACTAAGAAAGAACAAATCATTGAGCCCCAGTAGGGGGAGGTGGGGTCTCAGCATCAGTTTTTAGCTTCCATTTTAATTCACATCTAGCCAATAGCTCCTTCCATGCCCCTGCCTCCTCCCAAGTTCAGGGTTTACTTTTGCAAGTATATGAAAAATAAAACCATGACTGGGGTAGAGAATAAGATGTCTATACAATGTATTTCTATTATGTTTATGTTTGCAAGTAAAATCTTGTTCATAAATTATTTCCCTAAAATGACACTCAGCTTTACCAATGTAAAAACCAAAAATTTTTTACATGTAGCTATATATATAACCCATTTTATTTCACAGTTGCGATACCCATCTTCCCTAACCATGTAATTACCATTAATTCAAACTCCTTCAACTTCCTTAATGAAATAGCATTGCCTACACTTACCACGTTTGTATGTACCCCGGCTATTGCTACTTGCTAAGGGCATATACTCTAATTCTGTTAAATATAGGCAATGCTGTTTCAGTGATTATTCTTCCTTAGTGTTTTACAAATAAAAGCTATGAAAGTTTAGTTATTATTATTAATATGCATAATAGGTTCATAGGTTCATAGGTTCATACTAGGCTATCTGCCCTAGGGCATTTATAAGCCTAGCCAGTGTGTGTTTGGCTTTCGCCACCCATTTTAAATTAATTTTGCTATGCCCTTTTTCGAGGTTAGTATACTGTGCCTCTGTCTAACAGTGACACAGAAGTGATACCCGGGGTAAACCTACAATCTCCCATCCACTCATCAAGATTCCTCTTGAAGAGAGTCAATGAGGGACTCTGGAATAAAATCCCAGTCCAGGTTAGGCAGAGTGAAAGGAGCCTCTGGGTTATGAATCTGTCCCTCCAGCATGTCCTATTTATTTCAGTGCTGAGGTTCAAGTCTCTTGAGCGCGTAGCTTGATGGGATTTGGATTTTCTGAGGTGCAGCATGTCCATTAATTCCAGGTTGGACATGGCTTTATACGTCAGGCACAGATCGCCTCTGATCAGGCAGTATGCCACTGAGTAGAGCTGGAGTTTCTTTAACCGGGCAGCATATGGCATCTGTTTGAGCCCTTTGATCCTCTTGGTGAGGTACTTTTGGGGTCTTTCCAGTTGCTGTAGGTGTCTGGTAAGGTACATCCCAAAAGGGGCATTGTACTCAATTATGGGCCTGATGAGGGATGAGTAAAGAGGCACGATGACTTCCCCTGATCTAGATGTGAATCCCTTCATGATTAGGTGGGCTATATAAAATGTTTTTCTAACCACTTTGGCCACGTGGTTGTCAAATGAGAGATTGCTATCAACTTGGGTCCCCAGGTCCCTAATTACTTCTTCTGTACTTAATGGATTACCACCTATGTGGTAATTTGTGGGCACTTTGTTTTTGCCAAAGGGGATGACTATACACTTTTTGGCGTTTAGCTTGAGGCCAAAGCTAATTTTATCAACAAGTTCAGATTTATTAACTGTAGGAATTATTGCTTATGGAATGTTATTTTACTTATCCAACTTTTTTATTTTATTGTTCATTTTAACAGTCTCTTTAAAAAATGATCATGTGATTCATTAAGGATATGTAAATGGAGGGCTGAATTGTGGATGCTTGATTCTGATGTAGTTTGTATACCTAGAAGATAAAAGTGCTTAATCCTTTTAAATTACTTTTATAGTTTATTCAGTATTTGTGGGGTGGAGTACTGTGCCAACTGTTCCCTGAGCATTTTTATCTTTCAAAGTGTTTACAGACTTATCACTGATATGGAAGATAAAGTAGCCCAGTGTCATTCAAATGGGGATAGTCAGCAATGGCACAAAAAAGAAGTCCATACAGTTTTGACAAAGAATCCTTTCACCAATGGGTAATTCAGTGATTAGGAGGTAACTATAGTGTATGTCTGAACAGGTAATATACCCAAAGACATTGATGACTCCTGCTGAAGCCATGGTCACTTGAAAGATGAGAGGTACATCACTACATTCTTCCTACCAGTATGGTCCAGATGAGGGTGCTGCAGAACAGATAATCTTGGGATACTATATAGCTTCTAAGACAGGGCTGATGGTTTCAGCAAGGCAGGTCAGTTTTGTAAATATCATAGGCCTGGAGCAGGTCAGAAATAATGACTGCCGTGTTCCAGATGGATACAGCATTTGACTAGATCAACGCATCCTGACTGTAGGAGGGCAGATCTCTTGTAACTGTCTAAATGGAAAGTGGAAATCACAGATACATCCAACAGGACAGATTTAAGGTGTGCCAGAGGATGTACTGCCCAGTGGCCAGCACCTTCATGACAGCTCCCGTGCAATGGCCTTCTGTGCAGTAGACCAGTCTCTGTCACAAATGGAAGTGATGATTACTGTTATGTCTCTTTGAGGTGTCAAACGTTTTTCTCTGGATTCTCATGGAGATGAAGGGGGTACAACACTCTTTCCCTGAACTATTTCCATCAACTATTACACTGAACTGGCATCAATCAAAACATCATTATCCAGCAAACCACATCCAAGATTGAGGTTTACCCTAATAAGGACTAAGCGAGAGGGGCATATTAATAATGTATGTCATTTACCATCATGGTTAACATAACTATCCTATTCCTCTGTAATAAATAGGGCAGGGTCTTCTGTAGAGAACATACACTCCCACTAGAACTAACAAGTTCCCTGGTAATTTTCTTTATAATGGAAGATGTGGCCTTCTCGAGTCTGCTTCTTTCTTGTCTATTCTATGATATATATATATATATATATATATATATATATATATATATATATATATATATATATATATACCCACTGCAAAAGTCCTCCCCCCTACTTTACCTACCTTACCATACTTTACTTTGCTTGTTCTTTGCTGCAGTATAAATCTGTCTGTCTGCCTTCCCAATAACTTCCAATGGATTCACTGTTTTTAACATGTAAATAGCAGCTTTTCCCTTACTGAAAAAAAAGAAAATAATAAATTGCAGTATTTAGTATCTCTTTAGGCAGGCCTTTCTACTAACTACACCTGTACCTGGTTAACCCCCTGCTTTGAAACTCTTTCTGCTAACCCCCATATAATTATTATGGCTCTGTAACATTGCACCTTCTGCTGTTATTTGTGACCTTGCTCTTTCTCCTAACAGCTTTTCTAGTGACATTACACTTGTACTGTTTCTACCACATACAACTTCTTACCTTGCTTACCTCTAAGTGTGTAGATAGTTTTTTCTCTCCTTCTGTACTTCTTTGTCATTTCAGCTGGTGCAGCAGGCTCCCTTCACCCTCGCTTTGCTTGGGCTCACTCCATTCACTGGATAATGCTGTTTGCAAATTGAATACAATACTTCTTGACATTCTCAATAGCCTCACTACTATAAGGAAAAAGGGAGCTAAATTCACCCAATCACCCTGGCTATCCCCTTCTGGCAGACAATTAATGTATAAGAGAGACATAGCTTGGAGAAACTGGCAAAATACAAATCCCACGTTTACCTAGAGACCTACAAACGACTTTGAAACATGACAAAAAACAAGTTACTCCTGGTAATAAATATTACTTCAACCCACA
>NC_056743.1:1878594351-1878613181 GCF_019279795.1 Protopterus annectens
CATTCTCCTCTTCCACCTCCTGCAGCACAGCCCTCTTGATATTTTTCTTCTGTGTTTCCATCATTCTCCTCTTCCACCTCCTGCAGCACAGCCCTCTTGGTGTTTTCCTTCTGTGTTTCCATCATTCTCCTCTTCCAACTCCTGCAGCACAGCCCTCTTGAGGTTTTCCTTCTGTGTTTCCATCATTCTCCTCTTCCACCTCCTGCAGCACAGCCCTCTTGATGTTTTTCTTCTGTGTTTCCATCATTCTCCTCTCCCACCTCCAGCAGCACAGCCCTCTTGATGTTTTCCTTCTGTGTTTCCATCATCCTCCTCTTCAACCTCCTGCAGCACAGCCCTCTTGATGTTTTTCTTCTGTGTTTCCATCATTCTCCCCTTCCACCTCCTGCAGCACAGCCCTCTTGATGTTTTCCTTCTGTGTTTCCATCATTCTCCTCTTCCACCTCCCGCCGCAGAGCCCTCTTGATGTTTTCCTTCTGTGTTTCCATCATTCTCCTCTTCCACCTCCTGTAGCACAGCCCTCTTGATGTTTTCCTTCTGTGTTTCCATCATTCTCCTCTTCCACCTCCTGCAACACAGCCCTCTTGATGTTTTCCTTCTGTGTTTCCATCATTCTCCTCTTCCACCTCCTGCAGCACAGCCCTCTTGATGTTTTCCTTCTGTGTTTCCATCATTCTCCTCTTCCACCTCCTGCAGCACAGCCCTCTTGATGTTTTTCTTTTGTGTTTCCATCATTCTCCTCTTCCACCTCCTGCAGCACAGCCCTCTTGATGTTTTCCTTCTGTGTTTCCATCATTCTCCTCTTCCACCTCCTGCAGCACAGCCCTCTTGATATTTTTCTTCTGTGTTTCCATCATTCTCCTCTTCCACCTCCTGCAGCACAGCCCTCTTGGTGTTTTCCTTCTGTGTTTCCATCATTCTCCTCTTCCAACTCCTGCAGCACAGCCCTCTTGAGGTTTTCCTTCTGTGTTTCCATCATTCTCCTCTTCCACCTCCTGCAGCACAGCCCTCTTGATGTTTTTCTTCTGTGTTTCCATCATTCTCCTCTCCCACCTCCAGCAGCACAGCCCTCTTGATGTTTTCCTTCTGTGTTTCCATCATCCTCCTCTTCAACCTCCTGCAGCACAGCCCTCTTGATGTTTTTTCTTCTGTGTTTCCATCATTCTCCCCTTCCACCTCCTGCAGCACAGCCCTCTTGATGTTTTCCTTCTGTGTTTCCATCATTCTCCTCTTCCACCTCCCGCCGCAGAGCCCTCTTGATGTTTTCCTTCTGTGTTTCCATCATTCTCCTCTTCCACCTCCTGTAGCACAGCCCTCTTGATGTTTTCATTCTGTGTTTCCATCATTCTCCTCTTCCACCTCCTGCAACACAGCCCTCTTGATGTTTTCCTTCTGTGTTTCCATCATTCTCCTCTTCAACCTCCTGCAGCACAGCCCTCTTGATGTTTTCCTTCTGTGTTTCCATCATTCTCCTCTTCCACCTCCTGCAGCACAGCCCTCTTGATGTTTTTCTTTTGTGTTTCCATCATTCTCCTCTTCCACCTCCTGCAGCACAGCCCTCTTGATGTTTTCCTTCTGTGTTTCCATCATTCTCCTCTTCCACCTCCTGCAGCACAGCCCTCATGATGTTTTCCTTCTGTGTTTCCATCATTCTCCTCTTCCACCTCCTGCAGCACAGCCCTCTTGATGTTTTCCTTCTGTGTTTCCATCATTCTCCTCTTCCACCTCCTGCACCACAGCCCTCTTGATGTTTTTAGTCTGTGTTTCCATCATTCTCCTCTTCCACCTCCTGCAGCACAGCCCTTTTGGTGTTTTCCTTCTGTGTTTCCATCATTCTCCTCTTCCACCTCCTGCAGCACAGCCCTCTTGATGTTTTCCTTCTGTGTTTCCATCATTCTCCTCTTCCACCTCCTGCAGCACAGCCCTCTTGATATTTTTCTTCTGTGTTTCCATCATTCTCCTCTTCCACCTCCTGCAGCACAGCCCTCTTGGTGTTTTCCTTCTGTGTTTCCATCATTCTCCTCTTCCAACTCCTGCAGCACAGCCCTCTTGAGGTTTTCCTTCTGTGTTTCCATCATTCTCCTCTTCCACCTCCTGCAGCACAGCCCTCTTGATGTTTTTCTTCTGTGTTTCCATCATTCTTCTCTCCCACCTCCAGCAGCACAGCCCTCTTGATGTTTTCCTTCTGTGTTTCCATCATCCTCCTCTTCAACCTCCTGCAGCACAGCCCTCTTGATGTTTTTCTTCTGTGTTTCCATCATTCTCCCCTTCCACCTCCTGCAGCACAGCCCTCTTGATGTTTTCCTTCTGTGTTTCCATCATTCTCCTCTTCCACCTCCCGCCAGAGCCCTCTTGATGTTTTTCCTTCTGTGTTTCCATCATTCTCCTCTTCCACCTCCTGTAGCACAGCCCTCTTGATGTTTTCCTTCTGTGTTTCCATCATTCTCCTCTTCCACCTCCTGCAGCACAGCCCTCTTGATGTTTTCCTTCTGTGTTTCCATCATTCTCCTCTTCCACCTCCTGCAGCACAGCCCTCTTGATGTTTTCTTTCTGTGTTTCCATCATTCTCCTCTTCCACCTCCTGCAGCACAGCCCTCTTGATGTTTTCCTTCTGTGTTTCCATCATTCTCCTCTTCCACCTCCTGCAGCACAGCCCTCTTGATGTTTTCCTTCTGTGTTTCCATCATTCTCCTCTTCCACCTCCTGCAGCACAGCCCTCTTGATGTTTTCCTTCTGTGTTTCCATCATTCTCCTCTTCCACCTCCTGCAGCACAGCCCTCTTGATGTTTTCCTTCTGTGTTTCCATCATTCTCCTCTTCCACCTCTTGCAGCACAGCCCTCTTGATGTTTTCCTTCTGTGTTTCCATCATTCTCCTCTTCCACCTCCTGCAGCACAGCCCTCTTGATGTTTTTATTCTGTGTTTCCATCATTCTCCTCTTCCACCTCCTGCAGCACAGCCCTCTTGATGTTTTCCTTCTGTGTTTCCATCATTCTCCTCTTCCACCTCCTGCAGCACAGCCCTCTTGATGTTTTCCTTCTGTGTTTCCATCATTCTCCTCTTCCACCTCCTGCAGCACAGCCCTCTTGGAGTTTTTCTTCTGTGTTTCCATCATTCTCCTCTTCCACCTCCTGCAGCGCAGCTGTCTTTATGTTTTCCTTCTGTGTTTCCATCATTCTCTTCTTCCACCTCCTGCAGCACAGCCCTCTTGATGTTTTCCTTCTGTGTTTCCATCATTCTCCTCTTCCACCTCCTGCAGCACAGCCTTCTTGATGTTTTCCTTCTGTGTTTTCATCATTCTCCTCTTCCACTTCCTGCAGCACAGCCCTCTTGATGTTTTCCTTCTGTGTTTCCATCATTCTCTTCTTCCACCTCCTGCAGCACAGCCCTCTTGATGTTTTCCTTCTGTGTTTCCATCATTCTCCTCTTCCACCTCCTGCAGCACAGCCCTCTTGATGTTTTCCTTCTGTGTTTCCATCATTCTCCTCTTTCACCTCCTGCAGCACAGCCCTCTTGATGTTTTTATTCTGTGTTTCCGTCATTCTCCTCTTCCACCTCCTGCAGCACAGCCTTCTTGATGTTTTCCTTCTGTGTTTTCATCATTCTCCTCTTCCACCTCCTGCAGCACAGCCCTCTTGATGTTTTCCTTCTGTGTTTCCATCATTCTCCACTTCCACCTCCTGCAGCACAGCCGTCTTGATGTTTTTATTCTGTGTTTCTATCATTCTCCTCTTCCACCTCCTGCAGCACAGCCCTCTTGATGTTTTCGTTCTGTGTTTCCATCATTCTCCTCTTCCACCTCCTGCAGCACAGCCCTCTTGATGTTTTCCTTCTGTGTTTTTCCTTTTTATGTCTACCCTTTGCCAATCTTTACATTCTCCCCCTTTCGACTTAGAATGTATACGTCAGACCTCTGCTTCTTAGAGACAGCAAGGGTTTTATATTATATTGAAAATGCAGAGAATCTTGTTATACAGATGAAAGGCATACATTAACATAAAGCTTCACAGGTCTTATGCCACCTATAATTGTATGGACACACACAAGCACAGAGGCATGCACAAAATCAACTGCAACCTGCTCTGCTATGCCTCAGGATGGAGTAAGAATAAAACAACAAATTATATGAAATGTCAGTCATGATTTGCAGAAGGAATTATCTGTATTAGCTGTTCTGCTTTGCCTGGGCATGTGTAAGAAAAAAACAAGGAATGTACATGGGGAGATCTGGAAGCGATGACAGTGTAGGATCCTCAAAATACGGAAACATTCCTACAATGGGGCCAGACCAGGCCCAGGGGGAAGATGCCCCCCTGTTGTAGAAGGAAGTAGTAGTCCACAAAAATCACAAAAATGTATAGGCCAAAGAAGAGCCATAACACAATAAAGTGCACTATTGAAGATAAGAAAGAAATGATGTATTGTTAATATTATGAAAAAGCCCAAAATATCCAGACACATGATATACAAAATGATTAAGAGAGAAATTAGAGGAAAGAAAAATACTTTCACAAGAAAAACTTTTTAAACTTTAAATAAAAATGTGTATTCATCAATACAAGAGATTTGTGAAAAATAGTATATAGATCAAGAAACTTTGATATTTTGAAAAAAACATAATCTGAGGAAGTGCAAAAATATAAGCAATAAAACATACAGATTTTTGAAAAGTATAAAACAGTAATATGGACATGGGAAAGAAAGAGAGATTTGATATGGTGCAATGTTTATGCAAAGGAGAAAGCCAAATTAATCAATGTAAAGAAGGCAGCCCCAAAGATATTCAAAGAAAAATACAGGCAAAGGCATCCGGATATGGAAAATTTCACATTAAAAAAATAATATCACAAAGAGGGAATGTAGAAAAAAGATTAGTAAAGCAAAAATTAAAAAAAATAGAAGCTGAAGTTATGGAGTTTCTGCGAAGTGAAGTATTGATTGTAGAAGGTCTAACACAGGTTACATCACAGCATGATGGAGTGAGTCATCAAAGTAAAGAGAAGCAGGAAGATCAGGAGACATCTGAAGGAAAAATATGGACATGGGAAAGAAAAAAGATATTTAATATGGTATAATATTTATGCAAAGAAGAAAGCAAAACTAGCCAATGCAAACAGAGCAGAACCAAAGATAACTGAAGAGAAATATAGGCAAAGGAATCCAGATAAAGAAAGCTTTACAATACAAAAAATAAGAAGACAGAGAGGAAAAGCAGACAAGGAGATTAGTAATGGAGGTTAAAGAAATGGAAACTTAGGTTATAGAGTACCTGCAAAGTGAAGGATTCAGTGTAGAAAATCTAATTCAGAAAGCACCACAACAGGATAGAGCAATGGATATCCAAATTAAGGGGAAGCCAGTAGAATGGAAAGCAATTGGTCAGGTGACATATGAAGACATTTTGGAGCCTTCTACAGGAAACCAGTATAAATGTTTACCTGAAGCGGGACAGCAAGGGAAGGAACAGGAAACTGTGGAAACTCTGATGCAGTCAATGTATTGGAGTGATAAGCAGGTGAGTTCCCATATGACAGTGGGTGGCACAGGATGAAATTGAAGAGAATGTGCCACAGGAAGATGCTATAGAACTTTCTATAGCATCCCGCATGGAAATGGAAATCAAAAAATGTGCCCTCCATTTAAAAGAAAATGAGTTAAGAAAAGAGTTGCTTGATTTAATAGCGATAGACATATTAAAATCAATGAAAGAAATAGACTGCAGAAAGCCAATAAAACCCAAAAAGCCAGAAGTCTGATAACACAAATGAATACAGTAATTAGGACTATCCATAGAGATCCATGCGATATGACAGAAGTAAACAGGATATATTACTAAGCAGCTAAATTAATAACCGATAAAAGTTCTACCACAAAAATACATGGTAGTAAGGGTGAAGGAAGGGGAGAAATTGAATACCATCATGGAAATATTAAATAGAGAAAACTATAAAGTGATTAAGACAAAAAGTGTCACTGTTAGAAGAATATAGAAGAAGGAACAGAGCAACAAATAATACTAAGAAATATAGACATAATAAAAGCAATGCGCAGTATTAGAACAGACCAGGATCTATCATGCATTACTGTAAATAACAAACTAAAAATCTCAGCACAGGCAGAAAAACTTAGAAGATATGCAAATGAATATAAAGGAAAAGTACAAAATAATCAATGTATTGATAACCCAAAAAAGTTTTACAGAAAATTGGGAAACAAGGTAAAAGGAAATGAAAGACCTCCGAAAAAAGAAGAAATAGATAGATTTTAGAGAAGAAGTATTTATGAAGATCCTGTGGAATATAACAAAGATGCTAAATGGATAGAAGAAGCAAAAGAAAGAAAAAGAAGTTTAAAGGTACAGGCTATGAAATGGGATGAAGTTAACTGTCAAAGAGATTGAAACAAAGTTAAGAAAGCCCTCTAACTGGAAAACACAAGGCTCAGATGCAGTACCTAACTTCGAGTTAAAAGAATTAACATCTATGCACGAAGATTTAGCTATGAGTAAGAACTATTTATATGCGCAACCTGAACAGACACCAACCTGGCTAACAACAGGAAAAACAATGCTCTTACTTAAGAGTGAACCTGCAAGCTACCCTAAAACCTGTAAAAAAAATTGTCTTTCGATGACTTATAAACTATATACTGGAATTAATGCCGACAGAGTTTATAGTCAGAAGAAAAAACTCAATTATGGCAGTAGATCAAAGGGGAAATAAAAGAAAGTCATATGGAATAAAGGATCATTTGTTGTTAAATAAAATCATAAGTGGAGAACTGTAATAAGGTGAAGAATCTAAGTATGGCATGGAATGACTACAAAAAAATTTGACAGTATCCCACATTCATGGATAAAAGAGTGCTTAAAAATATAAGATGCACTCTACACTGATCAAATACATTACAGTGACCATGAAACAGTGGCAGACCACGTTGCAATTAAGCCATGATAAAGGACAAATAATTATTCCAGGGATAAAAATTCAAAGGGAGATATTCCAGGGTGACTCTTTGTCACTGCTGTTATTCTGTCTTGCCCTTAACCCATTAAGCTGTCTACTTAACAACTTAGGTCATGACTATAATTTGGCTCCTAGAAAACAACAAAGTATAAAGACTTGCCATCTTCTTTTTGCCAATGATTTAAAACCGTATAGATCATCAGATGAGAAACTGAAAGCACGACTGCAAGTTATCAAAACTTTTTCAGATGATCTAAGAATGATATTTGGTCTTGATAAATGGACAAAAGCAACCTTTAAAGCAGGAAACTACAACACCAAGAAAACATCAGTTTGGGACAAGAATATGATATAAAAGAACCTGAGTAAGAGGGAGTGTATAAATATTTGTGAATCGATGAAGGATCTACAATGAAACATGCACAAATACAAACAAAACTTAATAAAGAATACTTTAGAAGATGTAAATTAATCCTGAAAATAGAGTTGACATCTAGGAACAAAATTGAAGCTATAAACCAATTTGATCTTCCTGTCCTCACTTACAGTTTTGGAGTGATTGACTGGCCCCAAAGCAAATTGGTTAGATTTGACAGGAAAGCAATAAGGGTGCTTCATGCTCACCAAATGATTTATAAAAATCAGTGCATACAAAGATTATATATTCCCTGTTCTGAAGGAAAGATGGGCCTCCTTAAATTGAATACATGTATAGATCTGTAATTGAGAGACTGCACACGTATCTGCTATCACAAGACCAAACATAGTGAAAGTTATGAAACATGAGGAGAAAAAATCTAAGATGACTTCTCTGCTTAGTCTTACAGAAGCATATCAACATCAAACAGGAATGGAAATCAAACCAGAAGTACATAAAATATAGGTAGCAACTGCATGTGTCTAAAAACAAAAGAAAGAATATAAGGTGAAGGACTGACTAGACGAGAAGGCAAGAAATGTGGAAAATGCATAAGTACAGTTGCAAGTATAGAAAACTTCTGGAAAAAAAACTCATGCTGATAAGGAGCAAATGCTGGAATGGTTAAGGAGAGGCAAATTCAAACCATGAGATGGAAAGGTTAATATTAGCAGCCCAAGATAGTGGGCTACATACACATTGGTTTACAAAGTCCATTGAACATGTGGGAGAAGCATACAAATGTAGGTTTTGGAAAACAGAACTGGAAACAGTTGCACACCTTGTTGCTGGTTGTGACATACCAATGGCAGAAGGACTGTATACTGAAAGACATAATAATGTGGCAAGACTGTTGCACTGGAGATTATGCAAGCATTATGGTACTGAAGTAGTTAAAAAACACTGGAAGCATGAGTCACAAAGCATTACAGAAAATTATGAAGTCTACATCGCAATGGGTCACCCATTAACAGCAGTTAAAAAGATAGATGTTAGAAAACCAGATATAGTGGCCCATGAAAAGAAGACAGAAGTAGCATTGATCATTGAAATTGCCACACCCAGTGACTACAGTGTCTTGCACACAGAGAGACACAAAGTCATAAAATATCAGGATCTGCAGGCAGAAATGAGAGCAATGTTGAAGAAAGATACCTAGACGGTTCCAATATTAGCAGGAGCAACGGGTCTTATAAAAATAATCTACAATCATATTTAGATATGCTACCAATACATGTAACCCCATATCAGTTACAGAAGGAGTCATTACTGGGCACATTGGAGAGGTGAAGGGAACTTCTAGCTGACATCAAAGACTGAAACAGTACTAATTTCATGAACTTTAATTGCATTTTGATTTAGGAATGGGGTCCATTCCTGTCATGGTAATAGAAACCCAAAAGACTTGGAAAAATTAAAAAAAAGGGAGATCTATCCATGATATGCAAAATGAAATACATTGGTTAACTGATGTGTTCTGCCTATAATGATGTAATGGTAGAGTGAAGGTTACATATGGAGAGAGAGTCATCCATGGCATACAGAAGGCATCACCTCTATTAACTCTTCTGCTTTGCCTGTGATGTGTGATGATAAAATAAAGGATATACATGAAAAGCCAGTCATGAGTCACAAAAGGAACCATATCTACTAACTATTTTGCTCTGTCTGGGATGGAGTAATAGCAAAATCAAGGATGTTTTTGTAAATCCATCCATGATATATATATATAAGGTATCATCTCTGTTACATCATCTGCTCTGCCTAGGATGGTGTATGGATAAAGCAAAGGATGCACATGGGCAGAATTTAGAAATGATTATTGTGTTTATGTTGAACACTTTACTGAAATCCAAAGCTATCATATGTAGAGACCTGATGTAATGGTATTAAATGATTTGTGATATGCTGACTCTGATATACAAAAACTCTTTAACTTGTAATACAATCATCATCTTCTTTCGGCTGTTCCCGTTAGGGGTCGCCACAGCATATCATCTGTTTCCATTTCTTCCTGTCCTCTGCATCTTGCTCTGTCACACCAGCCACCTTCATGTCCTCTCTCACAACATCCATAAACCTTATCTTAGGCCTTCCTCTTTTCCCGTTACCTGGTAGCTTCATCCTTAGCATCTTTTTCCCAATATACTCAGCATCCCTCCTCAGCACCTGTCCAAACCAACGTAATCTTGCCTCTCTGGCTTTGTCTTCAAACCTTGCAACCTGGGCTGACCCTCTAATATACTTATTCTTAATCCTGTCCACCCTCGTCACACCCAGTGCAAATCTTAACATTCTTAACTCTGCCACATCCAGCTCAAACTCCTGCCTTTTTGTCAATGCCACTGTCTCCAACCCGTATAACATATATATATGTATAGCTGGTCTCACTACCCTCTTGTAGACCTTCCCTTTTACTCTTACAGGTACTCGTCTGTCACAAATCACTCCTGACACTCTTCTCCACCCACTCCACCCTGCCTGTACTCTCTTCTTCACCTCTCTTCCACACTCACCGTTACTCTAAACTATTGACCCCAAGTATTTAAACTCATCCACCTTTGCCACCTCCACTGCTTGCATTCTCACCATTCCTCTATCCTCCCTCTCATTCACACACATATATTCTGTCTTAGTCCTGCTGACCTTCATTCCTCTTCTCTCTAGAGCATATCTCCGTCTCTCCAGGGTCTCCTCCACCTGTTCCCTACTCTCACTACAGATCACAATGTCATCTGCAAACATCATAGTCCACGGGGACTCCTGTCTGATCTAGTCTGTCAACCTGTCCATCACCATTGCAAATAAGAAAGGGCTCAGAGCTGATCCTTGATGTAACCCCACCTCCACCTTAAGCGCATCCGTCACTCCCACAGCAGACCTCACTGCTGTCACACTACCCTCGTACATATCCTGTACCACTCTTACATACTTCTCTGACACTCCTGACTTCCTCATACAATACCACAACTCCTCTCTAGGCACATTGTCATATGCTTTCTCTATGTCTACAAAAACACAAAGCAACTCCTTCTGACATTCTCTGCAAACATCGCATCTGTAGTGCTCTTTCCCGACATGAAACCATACTGCTGATCATTAATCATCACGTCCCTTCTTAACCTAGCTTCCACTACTCTTTCCCATAACTTCATGCTGTGACTGATCAGTTGAATCCCTCTGTAGTTACTACAGCTCTGCACATCACCCTTATTCTTAAAAATTGGCAACAAAACACTTTTTCTCCATTCCTCAGGCATCCTCTCACTTTCCAAGATTTCATTAAACAATCTGGTTAAAAACTCCACTGCCATTTCATCTAAACACCTCCATGCTTCCACAGGTATGTCATCTGGACCAACAGCATTTCCGTTCCTCATCCTCTTCATAGCTATCCTTACTTCCTCCTTGCTAATCCATTGTACTTCCTGATTCACTTGTAATACAATAGTCCAGTCAAACAGCTTTTGAAATGGTGCAGTTAAGTAGTTTGTTCGTTCTGCCCTTCATACTTTGGTTGTACTGCAGTTAAGGAAACTGACTCAGGGTGGGTCTTCGTAGCATTGTTCCAGGCATAACCCACTGGAAACAGGCCCTGTAACTGATACAATTGGTTATACTGCAGTTAAGGAAACTAACTCAGGGTGGCTCTTTGTAGCATTGTTCCAGGCATAACCCACTGAAAAGAGCCCCTGTAACTAATGCAAAGCATACTTGAAGGATTATAACTCTTGGCTTTTTTGGGAATGCTACGGTTTGCCATAAGGTCACATGGAACATGTGACTAGAAAAAAAAAATGAAAGTCTATTCTACCTTGTTAGTTTTTTGAAGCTATGGTGCTCACCAATCAAAGCAAGAGGGAAGTGAGTGTACAACATCCTTTTGCTCTAACGATAATAACATTTAGTTGGTTAACTGAAATACACAAGGTCAGAGAGAAGGGATCATAGATGTCATGTACTATAGTAGAGTGGACACATGCATGTTACTTGTTAATTTCTGATGTATGAGATACATGGTATAGTATCTGCTCCTAACTCAAAATTCAACAGAAAAAAGAAAAGATACCATAATCCCTGAGTATGTTTGTCCCATATAAAGATAAAAGTAACCAACAGATCTAGGCTGTTAATTACTATCGCACACAACAGATGGAATTCATGAAGGAGCAAAATGACCCAGAACAGCATTATTATCAAAGGGCCTTCTGTGTGCCACAGAGCAGAGCTAGTTATGGATGCATTAGTGGATGCAGAGCTCTACTAGAACATACTAACTTTAGTGGACAAATCGACAACTTAGCTAAGTGTCACATCAAACCCAATCAAAATTACTCATAGCAGTATGAGTGGGAATGTGTAGCAGCATAGCAAATAGCGGCAGACACTTGCCTGCAAGGATGCATAATGTAGCACAGAACAGCACAGTAGGCAACCTGTCCAACAAGGTGGGTGTCCAAACTAAAGTGACCAGCCAGATCAGCACAAAAATGAGGATGAAAAGTGGTACAGATAAAAGTACATAAAATGAATGTAACAAGAAGATGAAAACACTCAAGGGGAATGCATATAAAAAGAAGTTGAGGGAGTTGTATAACTGCTATTTCATGTGAGGATACAACTCCTTTTTCATTGTTAGAAGAGAAGTGTAGATGGGGAATATATATATGGGATGTGTCTGAGTTAGAAAGGGACAGAAAGGCAGAAGGGCATATGGGAAAACAGATAAAAATTGAACAGACATATATTGGGTTGTCATGTGTACAAAAAATGGGAAAGGCAATGAAAGGATACATATTGATGGGTGCAGATAAATGATGGTGGAGAGGGCTGGACAGTGAACAGCGTATGGTGAAAGACAGAGTAGGGTGGCTATCTTTGTTGGCATTGAGAAATGAAACCCTGACTATGACCGAGGTAAGACAGATTCAGTTCAGGTGCTTGCTGGAGCTAGCAGATGAGTGAAGATGTTGAGCCCACTCACCTGTCACACCTGGGTAGTGTGTACACTGATTTCCTCATATGGATACATTGTGGTCATCCTAGGAGGCAGGGTCATACGCAGGTTTACATTACTGGCCAAGACTTATGCCCATTGCACTCCATCCTAGGAGAATTCTCACTGGGTATGTGGATGGTGTTATGGACACAAATAAAGTATTCCCTAGTGGCTGCCTTAATGATATCCCTTCTTATTCAGCTTGTGCCCAACTAAAAGAAATAAATGGTTGAACTGATCATGGGGAGGCCTGATGGTCAAAGTGTAAAGTGAGACACCCCTCAAAAAGGCACAGTAGGAAGTGGTGACACCAGAAGTGTGGGGCATGCTGACTACCAGGCAGCCTATTGATCAACATAACTAACTTTACAAACCTGGGTGGCCATTGTTATGGGTTACTGGATCCCTGGAGGCCCAGTTGTGTGGCTTGGCCTGTTGAAAGAATTTTCCGTCCACTGCAAAAGTTCTTAATGGTCACCAAAGCATACGTCCTGTCAATGCTTCATCTCAGTGGCTATCAGTCATCATCATCAATCCCCTTTTTCCATTTTCTACATGAGGTTGGGATGTTGTGTCAACTGTCGCCATCTCTCTCTCTCTCTCTCTCTATTCAGTGTTACTCTCCTGCCTTCTTTGACCCTCATTCCTGACTGTTGCAAGTCTTCTCTCATGCAATTCATCCACCTTTTTGATGGATGTCCTTGTTCCTTTTTGCCTTCTTCTTGTCTGTCCCGAATCTTCTTCACCAGATTGCCTTCTGCTTTTTGGCATATGTGCCCAAACCACCATAATCTGCTCTGTTTTAACTTTTCTGCAATTGAAGCTATTTTGGCTTCTGCTTCTAAGTACTCATTTATTTGTCTGCCCCACAGTGTGCATCCTACCCCCCCATCTCAGGTACTTCATCTCCATCACCTCAAGCTTCCTCAGATGCTCTGCCTTTTCTACCCAGCTTTCAGTACCATACAGTAGTATTGGTCTCACCTCTGGATCATAGGATCATAGGAGGATCATAGGATTATAGGCAGTTACTAGGCTATTGGTCCTGCTGCCTTTACAAATCTAGCTATGTTATACCCTTGTTGCCTTATAGACCAATATATATATATATATATATATATATATATATATATATATATATATAGATATATATATAGTCTATATCTGCATGTGCATCTATGATCAGCACCAGCTGCCCCTGTCCAAGAGGGACATAGCTGAAATCTCTGGGGTAAATTTATGATTTCCCATCCAACTGTCCAAATTATGTTTAAATAGGGTCATTGAGGAGCTTTGTTTTACATGAATTGGGAGTTTGTTCCAGAGGTGTGGCAACTCTGGGAGACATATCTGTCTCTCCAGCAAGTCCTGTTAATGTCTTAAGCTAGGTTAAGGTCCATAGAGTGAGTGAATTTTGTCGTATTTGATTTGCGCATGTGCAGCATTTCCATTAAGGAAGGATCTGATACTGGTCTGTTTTGTACCCTTCACTTTTCAGCTTCTTTGGCATTCTTTTGTCTCATACTACCAGTTACACTCTGTCCCAGTTGGCCTGATTCTAGCTTTGACCTCTACATTCAGACTTCACTTCTTCTCAACTTCCTCTCCCAGATATTTGAAACTATTAATCTGTTCCACTAATTTCCCTTCTATCTCAGTTCTCATCTTCTGCTGAACTACACCATTTGCTTCCATTACAGCTGCCATCAGTACTCAGTTTCATCCCATGCGCCTTCAGTTGTGCATGCCATTCCCCTATCCTTTGCTGAAGCTCTTGGTCAGAGTCTGCCTGTAATATCACACTGTCTGCATACAGTGACTTTGTTGATCTGTCCCCTCTGACCTGTTTGCTAATGCAGACCATCACTAGTATGAACTGCAGTGAGCTCAGAGTTGAACCCTGGGGCACACTGTCTCCCACTGGGAACTCTTCTGTAAGACTGAACACTGTGTGTACCTAAGTCACTGGTTCCTTGCACTTAGCTTGCACTAATTCTGACAGTGTTGCTGGGACTTTGAACCACCACAGGACTGCCCACATTGGCTTTCTTGGGACCTTGTCATATGCTTTCTTCAAGTCTAGGAATGCCCAGTTCGACTCTTTCCTCATCTCTAGCTTCTTCTCAACTATCTGTATCACAGCAAATATCAGGTCAGTTATGCTGCATCCTGATCTGAATTCAAACTGCTCATCTCCCATCTTACTTTCCACTATTCTGCATATTCATTTATCAATCACCCTTTCCAGAACTTTCATGCGATGTGACAGGAGTTTGATACCTCTGTACTGCCCACAGTTGTGCATGTCCCCTTTGTTTTTGAACACTGGCACTAGTATGCTTATTCTCCAGTCATCTGGGATACACTTTTCTCTTCACACTGCTATGAGTACCCTCAGAAGCCATTTCTCCCATATCTCACCCAGCATCTTTATAATATCTGTTGTGACCTCATCTGAGCTTACTTTTTTCCCTGACTTCATTTTCCTTAGTGCTAGTCTTACTTCTTCTAGGGTGGGCTCCTCTTCTTCTTTCATTGTAGGCTGTTTCTGGGACAGTACAGCTTCTGTGGGGTTTTCTTCATTCAGAAGCTGCTGGAAGTACTTCCATCTGCCTTTGATGTCCTGTGGACTGGTGACCAGGTTGTTGCTGGAATTTCTCATGAAAGGGGTCTGAATATCTTCTTTATCTTTCTGTCTTTGCCTTGCAATCTATTAAAGTTTCTTTGTGACATCTACTGACTTACTTTCCAGAAGCTAGAAGAGTGCCTCTGATGCTTTGTTCTTTGCTATTGCAACTGCTCTCTTTGCCTCTTTGTTAGCCAACCAGTATTCCTTACTAGCCTGGTATATCTTTTCTGTCTCCCGCTTTTTTCTGCACACCTTCTTTCTTTTGATGACGTCCTGGGCTTCTGCATTCCACCGCCAGTTTCCTTATGTACCTTATTTCCATACCTGGCTCAGCCACATATCTTTTCTGTAGTCCTTACACATGCTGTTTTGAGGTGCTTCCATTCTTCTTCAATTCTATCTACTTCCTCCTCTTGTTGAGGTGCTCGAGCCCTGAAAAATTCCTTGAGCTGTTGTACATCTTCTAGGTCCTCAGCCTAGTCTCTTTTGACCTTAGAGCCTTTTCTGACCAGTACTTGCATCTGATTGCAAGTGGTTTATGTTGTGGACTCACTGTTTCACTGGAGGGAGGAAGTCTACCTGAGCTGCATGTTGGCCACTCTTGTATGTGATCTTGTGACTGTTACTCCTTCTGTTGATCTTCCTGAACTAGTGGTCTCTCCTTTAATCATGTTACCTCAACTTCCAGTTGGACCCAGACAGTCCTCATAACCTGTTCCGTCTGTCCCAATATGTGCAGTCAAGTCACCAACACCAAGTCATGTTGTCATGCTTTGTCTAGTAGTTCTACAACTGCTGTCTGAATGCACGCTTCCCCACTCTACGCTTGCTGTTTGGCATAGGCTGGTGTCTGGTTACCATGAGTCCGTAACTAATTCTCATGACATCCTCACTGTCTTCTGAAGCCTGTCACTCACCACAATTCTCATACCATGTCTAGCCTGTCCTCCTGAGTAGTAAACTCTGGATCCCAAGTGCTGCCCTTTCATCTTGTCTCCTGTATACATATGATGCCCAACCTCTCCTTACCATCATGTGTCAACTTCCAAGCTGTGTCATGTCAGTAAACCAATAATGAGTATAGCAGATTCACTGGTTTTAGTTTAGGTCAGAGTAGGCCGGGTCCTTAACCCGTTGGCAAATACCAAATTTGGCAACATTAGTCATTATTATCGAATCACCTACACCCATATTTTATACCATCGAGTGGCTAGCCTTGTCATGGGGCACATTCTGTGATCCATGTTTTCCCATCATGAAGATACTGGCCACCACAAAAGAGGACCAAAGTAGGTAGTTTATACAACTCTTTCCTCTAGAGGGTACCATGTCTGTGCTGTTGTAGCCCATAACTCCATTTGTTTTTGTTTTTTTATTTTAAGATGGAAACACTGAGCATGTTTTTCAGAAGTGGGAACCCATATTGACACAAAGAGAACATGCAAAATCCAAACAAGCATTGCCCAGAGGTCAGGCTTGAACCTTGTACCTTGTGCATGGGAGTTGAAAACCTTAACCATTATACCAACTGGCCTACAAGTCAGTACAGTTGTTAGTGAGACAGCACGGGTAATATCCCTAATCTACCCTAGGAAGAGGAGCCATTACCCCATTACCCCCCAAAGGCAGCATTGGAATGCACCTTTGACCCAACTTCAGATTCAGCAGGTGAAAGAGGTGATCCCAGCTACTCATCCACATCCAACTCTACTCACATTACATATGAGAGACACAATGGCAAGACTATTATTAGTGTTACATATAATATAGACAGCACAACAGATTTTTGCAGGACCGTATTCAAACACATTCTCACTGTACCTGCTGTTTGAATGCAGTCTTTCCCTCACTATACATTAGACAGTGCTACTCTGTAGCTGTAAGGAAAATCAAGATTTGATAAGCATGCATGGGCAACACGCAGGACACTAACACAGTTTACAATGAAAAACACACACACTACATCCCTGTCCCTTTTCATGAATCCCTTATAACTATTGATGGAGTAGGTCAAGGTGGCACTGCCTCATATCATTGTATTAATGTTTGCACTGCTCCCCTGTATGGGTGATTCTTGCGGCATTAGTCAGCACCCATGTCAGGTCAAACCAAGCATCAACCTCTTAAAAGAGGCCATCTCTCTGGTCCTTAAAAATCACTGTGCAGGAAGACCAGGCAAATCCTGCTCTGTCTTGCATCATAGTGCAGCCTTGTGTCTTCTGTTCACCCAGTTGGTCAACTCATGGAGTGATACAGTGTACATGACTGTATGGTCGCACATTTCTGAATCACATATTATGCAACATAGCACTTCTCTATGAAGCTATGCTCTCATTCAGGCCAGGCACGTGAGCAAGGATGTCACATGCCTTGACCTGATGCATCCATGCATTGCACATACTGGAAGGGAAAGATAGCAGAGAAAGAGAAGTAAGCAAGCCAGAGACAATGTAACAATATCAGTTCATCTGTATGCTCATGGTACTACTGCAGATGTGTAACTTGAGAGGGGCTGAGGGGCAAAGTGCTAGGGAGTTTGATTGGTAGATCCAGATCAGTCTTCAGAGCTGTCATTGAATCCCACACTGACACAAATGTTATGCAGGAGGGGCTGATACGACAAACAACTGGTGTCAGAGACATGGACTAAACTAAATGCCTAGAAATGCATAATAGTATTCTTTGGGAAGTCATCCACCTCTAGTAACTATCATATTGACAACACACCCCTTAGAACTGATCCAGTATTCAGGGACTTCGTGACACACATAGATAGTAATCTAGCCTTTGACCATCACATGTCTACAGTAGTGAGGAAATCATTCTATGTTGCACAACTTATAAGAAAAGGTATGGAATCTAAGTCCAAGGAAGTCATTGTTCCACTTTATTCACCATTCATCATACCTATCATTAAGTACAATGCCCCCTTTGGTATGTACCTAACTAGGCAGATCCAAAAATTAGAATGTCCACAGAGGTTCCTCACTAAAAGAATACAAGACATAAGTAAAATGCCCAGTGCAGACTGCCTCAAGGCCCTTTCCCTGTATTCTATCTCCTACAGGCTTTTGAGGGGAGATCTATGCCTGGCATACAGAGCATTCTCAAACCCTACTCTGATGGACCTCCAGCATATTCACAAAACCAAATGCACCAGAATTACCCATTCTAAAGACTTAAACTTTGCCTGTGATATAAATAGGATCTGCTGGAGAGACAGGTATGTATCCTGGAAACTGCTACCTCGATGGTACAAGTTCCCTATCCACGTGAAGCAGAGTTCCTTCCTGACCCAAATTGCACAATTGGCTGGGATACAGGAAATTCATCCCTGGTTTGCACCTATGTCTCTAATGGACACAGGTAATCTGTAAACGGTTCATCTCCCAGGTTCATGCTTGTAAATATTTTAGCTCACAAACCCCTGCTTACACTTATCAAGGGTATCAGAACTTGTCAGACTTTTATGATGCATAGCTAGGCTTAAAAAGGCCCTTGTAGTCATTAGCATAGTAAACACATAAGAACCTATGAATCTATATCAGCATTTAGAAATTAATGCCTGTAATGCATTTGCAGACCGAGCTGAAGTGCTGCTTTGGGTTTTTTTCTTTTTGCTCCTCAGCTTAAAGTTGATGGAGGGTGTCAGATTGAGGGATGACACCAGATGCAAAAGTAGCTACACCTTTGGCCTAATGGATGTGTTTTATTGTAATTTTAACCTCTATCATAATATTATATAGAATATATTCTATAATAATACTTTGATTGGGGGGAATTATGTAGAAAGTGATCTTAGGGTTGGGCTTGATAAGGG
>NC_056743.1:1878613681-1878646478 GCF_019279795.1 Protopterus annectens
ATAGAAATCTCGCCATCTCACCATCATCTGGTTTACCCACTCAGTCAGCTGGGCAGGCCTACACTTCTGTAGGTAATGTACCTGTGGAGGCAGTTGGAGCCAGAGCAGGTGATCCCTTTGGGAGATGACAGGTACTCACCCAACTCTTGCCAGATGACATTTTTTCCCATTCTAACCCACATACACAGGACTTGATTTTCTCCATGCATGAATCCCTACGAAGGTAGATTATAATTTTTGTCTGTCAGACCATTTCAGAGCAATACCTCATGCCTTCACAGGTACTACCATCCATGGAAGTGCCAGTACCAAAATGAAGAACATTAGTGCAGGACTGTAGTTCACAGGTTTGGAACCATGCATTCTGAAGTGTGACATCACATAACAAGTAGGGACATTAGATATGGAACCATTATTATTGGCAGATTGGTTTTACCAAACTGCTTTGTGTCATAGATATTTTTTTAAATTAATACATTCACGTTTCATTTCCACATTGGAGAAAATTCAGTTTAAAGTTCTTTAGATCTGTTTTTGATTCTGTGCTTTAGTTTTGTTATTGTTATTTGAACAATAAATGTGAGTGTCATGCATTAATCATTTCTTTAAGCATCTCTTTTGCTGTATTGCATCAGTAGAAATCCTTTTTAATATTTTTCTTTTCTGTATAAATAAATGTTCTTGTGTGAGTTATTATATATTTTTATTAACTATTGAGTGATTTGAGGTGATGAGGTGTGCCAGACTATGCAGGATGGACATGGATTATGCTTCTTGATTATGCCAGCTCAATGGTATCTAATCACAGGGACATTAAAACATTACTTGTGCTATTTGTGCATTCATGTGAACAGTTGATGTCTACTGGGGACTGCTGCAGTCTCCGCTGCTGTCTGCAGTATGCTCACAAGTACCTAAGGACTGGTTACATGAATTTCTTGACTTACATGATAATGTATTACTGCAATTCATAGCGGTAAGCAGAACAGTCTAATTTATGTGCAATACTTGTAAGTGACCATGAATTTATACAATATAGTTTAAGACTTACATATTAACTTACAGTAACTCAATATAGGTGTCAAATGGTTTAGGAAACTGCAAACTTAAGCAAGTAAAACATATATTGTAAAAATATTATAAACTATTAGGAAGCAGTTCATAGTGATGTTAGGTGACAGAGTTTACTAGGAGAACTGTGTCTTTTGTTGATCAAACAGTCTGATGCTGATTCCTGTAAAAACTGATGAAATGAGTGCAATTTCTGAATGGGATTTTCTGACAGCAGCACTGGATGTGTATATGGAAGTCATCATAATGGCAATGTGCCATTCCTGAATGGGAATTCCTGACAGCAGCACTGGAAATGTATATGGACGTCATCATAATGGCAATGTGCCATTCCTGAATGGGAATTCCTGACAGCAGCACTGGAAATGTATATGGACGTCATCATAATGGCAATGTGCCATTCCTGAATGGGAATTCCTGACAGCAGCACTGGAAATGTATATGGAAGTAGTCATAATGGCAATGTGCCATTCCTGAATGGGAATTCTTGACAGCAGCACTGGAAATGTATATGGAAGCTGTTATAATGGCGATGTGAGAGGTATTTTGGAAATTCATTTTGATGGCAGTTAATGATTGTGCTATACAGGACAGAAGTACATACTTCAAAATGATTGTGGTCTAATGTATTTTCAAGAATGTATTGTATCAAAATACATGCTGCTTTACTGAGGATTTTTTGACTATCACTCCTGAATAAAAAATGAGAGTATGAATACAGGAAAGTGTTAGGGGAAGGATACAAGTCAGCTCAGTGCTTGAAATACTAGTATCAATGTGTTAACAATTCTGCACAGATTACTGTAATACTTCTTTAACTTGCTGGACTGAGACTTTGCATGTGTACATGAATATGGGTGTCATGTCACCAAAATGATTTTGTACTCAAATCATTGATTTATTTGTGAGGAAAGCAGGCATCTTTTCATTGCTGTATTATGTGGCTGATAACTGGATCAAATGTTTTAGGGTTTGACTTTGCCATGTGGTTTTAGTTACATTACCAGCAATATCCAGACAGAGAATGGACAATTTTGTCAGACACCTTTTAGGAAAAAGGGAGACCCAAAGAAACAGAGAGAGCAAAATCCTAAAACTAAGTGTTTATGAATATAAACACTGTTTGTGGAAGGAACCACACATTAACACAGCACAAGAAAAGAGCCAAAGAAATGGTAGGACATGCCAGAGCAAAAGCAAGGCAGAACGCAAATGCCCATAGCAGTATGGGGTGGGGGGTTCATACATTTATTCCTTTAACACCACATGAGGAGTACCATCTCTCACTTCATTATGGCAGCTGTGATATTGTTATAATCAAATGTGATGTGACACTGGCTATTACCCACTTCAGTATCAACAAACACCTGCGCAGGAGGTCAGTATGACAACAGTTGGATGCAGCTGGATGTTCCCCTCAGTGACTGTGTGCACTATGACTAAATTTAAGCCTATAGTTTGTTAAGAAAAACAAGTGAACTCATACATTTGGTGTCCCCCCAAAAAAACTGAAAGTGCTTTCCTGGACAGCCTTCCAGGGGATTGTGCTGCAACAGCTTTTATTATAACATTGACAGGACACTACTTTACTTTACAAGTGAATAAAAAACAGTGACCTCATACATTCGGCAGTCACCCCCCCAAAAAAAAAACCTGAAAGTGCTCTCTTGGTCAGCCCTCCAGGGGATCGTGCTGTATCGGATTTTATTATAACATTGACAGGACACTACTTTACTTTACAAGTGAATATAGGTGCCTTTTTCATGGTGAACGTGCACCTAAACTGTTATACTTACAAGCTACTTTGTACTTTACAAGTATTGATAAAATAGCTGAATATAGCATCCTAATGCTCACTAAGCCAGGCACAACGGCTGCATATAACCCTCTCATAGCCCCCCTCATTCTTTCAGACTAACAGACTTCCCTCCACTGACTCCCTTCAATGCTTCTTTTAGTTTGGTGACCCTGTCCCTCAGAAGCGTATTTGGACCCAGGGCTTATAATTCTCTAACAAAAGGATACCTTCAACTCTCTATCTTAATACAAGGCTTTTCCCTTGGACTTTTGCAGACTAGTGCATGAACTTCTTATTTGACTTTCAAAAGCTAGTGCAAGTACTTTCTTTAATTCATCTTTATTGTAAAGCCAACCTATACTATTTTTCCTCTATTCCTGACTTACCTGGTTAATATCTACAGTGATTCTGTTAGCGGAAATGAGCCTGCAGAATAAAAACTATTTATTTGCTAGCTCCAGGTGCTGACCATCTCTATACCTGTTGTTTCTGTCTGCACTTGTTGCTGTATATCCCCTCCCACCTTGCTTCAGGCTTGCAATTAGAGGATATACCTGGTAACAGGGATTTCCCTAAGAGCTAGCCCCCTCCTTCACAGACACCTCTGTTACATTAGCAAAGGTAATAAAAGCTACAGATGCCATTTTGAAATCCCTTGTGCAGCTGGATGTTCCCCTCAGTGACTGTGTGCCCTATGACTAGATTTAAGTCTATAGTTTGTTAAGGTACAATTTACTGCCTTCAGAGTTTAGTTTGTATTTTAATGCATTTTCTCTTTTTAATTCCCAACTTGCATTGAATGTTTTCACTTAATGCATTCATAGGTGCTGTAGTAAAACAGCTTTTATTATCAGTAATGTAACTCTAAAGTGCTAGCTATTGCAATGTGTTAGCATGGTCTGGATGATATTATTCTGCTGTCCTTGATTATCAGATGAGTATATGTACTTTTCTGCTGTATTAACACTGCACTTCCCTAGTTTTTGTGCCTAGTAATGGCTCCTTGATTCCAATGCTGTGTTTTTAGTCACCATTGCAGTCCACAGTGACTGTATTAGTATTTCCATGATATATGGCTGAAGATAGTCAATCATTAGCGTTTTAGTCTGTCCATGCAGTAGTAATGAGATAGCTGGGATATCTGGGTTTGCATATGACCTGCATTAACACATGCTTGTTTTCAGCAACATGGTTACAGTACTTAGTGCCTACATTGAATGTTTTATCCTGTCTAGCTAGGAAGAGCCTCAAACTGTTTCAATAAGGTCCTTAACATTATTATCCTTATGTTAGTATAATCCCTGTGCTCTACTGTTATTGTATACTTGTTTTTGCTGGGATTTTATTACATCTGTTTCTTTTTATGCAAATTAAAGCCTTGTGCTTATTTATTTTGTTTTAAACCTCATCCTGGTCATTTTCACCCCCTCCCCGAGCCTAACCTTTTTCCATTTTGTCTTTACCCTTTACAAAAACCAGTGACCTTATACATTTGGCACCCCCCCCCCCAAAAAAAAAAAAAACTGAAAGTGCTCTCCTGGACAGCCTTCCAGGGGATTGTGCTGCAACAGCTTTTATTATAACATTGATAGGACACTACTTTACTTTACAAGTGAATGTAGGTGCCTCTTTCATGATGGACATGCTCCTAAACTTTTACCCTTATAAGCTACTTTTTACTTTACAAGTATTGATAAAATAGCTGAATATAGCATCCTAGCGCTCACTAAGCCAGGAGCAACAGCTGCATATGACCCTCTTATAGCCCCCCCATCATTCTTTTAGACTAACAGACTTCCCTCCAGTGACTTCCTTCAGTACTTCTTGTAATTTGGCAATCCTGTTCCTCAGAAGTATATTTGGACCCAGGGCTTATAATTCCCCAAACAAAAGGATAGCGTTGACCCTCTATCTTACTACCAGGCTTTTCCCTTGGACTTTCACAGACTAGTGCATGGAATTCTTATTTGACTTTCAAAAGCTAGTGCAAGTGCTTCCTTTAATCCGTCTTTATTGTAAAGCCATCCTATACTATTTTTCCTCTATTCCTGACTTACCTGGTTAGTGTCTACACTGATACTGATAGTTTGCATTCTGCAGGCTCAGTTCTGCTATCACTTTGCAAGTTCCAGGTGCTGCCCTCTCCATTCACCCTGCCTGCACTCGGGCTCAATCTGCTCCCCTACTCTACCCCGATTCCCACCCACCCCAGGATAAATTTCCTTTATTGCTAGACAGGCTCCTCCCCTTCTCCCTATCCTCCATTCAGCACTCCACCTACAATTTTCAATCTGACTTCATCAATTATCTCATCAAGTCTCCTTTCTGACTCTTCTACATAAGATTTTCTTTACTTTATGTACAAGCTATCACCCCTGACCTTAACTACAATCTACCAATTTTACTATGCCTCTAATAAAAACTGTCATCTTGCTCCCTGTCCTGCTAGCTCTGTTACTCCTAGCCCTTTATACTACCTCCTTCCAATCATACCTTCTCACAAACAACCCTTCCCCTACTTTGCCAGTAATTGAGGAACTGTATCATGACAAACCCACTGTTCCCATCTCCCCATACCTTTTAAATACCTCCCCTACTCTACTATTCTCTCTTAGATATTTTCAAACCCACAGCTTTGCTACTACATTATATATGTATCACAGTCTGTTTTCCAAACTAAGATGTCTTCCCATCCATTCCCTTACCCATATTAAACTCCAATGTGACATCCACCTTAATCCAGGTCAAACTCTTGTCACATTCTCTACCCCCCAAATCCACATTCTGACACCTCCCCTAACTCCATACCTAACTCCTCTCTGCCACTGAAAAAAGTAACTCTGACCTTCTCATCATTAACATCAACCACAGAAGCTTGATAAAGTACATGAATTTCATGCTGCTATTGCCCTTTACTCCCCTGATATAGCTGTCATTGCTGAAACATGGCTTAAGCCTCATATTAAAGCTGAAGAATTTATTTTCAATAGTTACAACATCCTCAGAACTGATATGGTGGTGGGCTTGACATTTTGTTTAAAGACAATCTTAAATTGGCACAACTTAACTCTATTCCACCTGATATCTCTAACTCAGAAGTTTCAGTAGCATGCCTGGATATTAATAATCATACGTCCATTATCTAATCTTTATAGTGATCTACCTGCCCCCTGCTAATAACCTCCAAAATATTGAAAACATCCTTGAATTGGCCACTACCTACCTCGGCCAAAAATCATTATCCTTAGAGATTTTTACCTTGACTGGACTACCTGCTCTTCTAACCCCCCTACTTACTTTATAAACCTGTACAATTTCTGTCAAACAATTAACCACTCTACACGCATCAGCAGACACACCAACAGGCAATCCATTCTCGATTGGACTTTAACAAACAAATCCAATATTAGCTATGATGCTGGGTGTCTTCCTGACACACTAAGCAATCACTACCCTACCTACTTGATTAGAAAACATACACACAATTCCTGTAACATTTCATTTTAGTACATTCACAATAAAAACACTTTTATCCTACCTTATCTAATGCTCTTCTTCAACAATATGACTGGACACCTCTAAAAGCTCTTCAATTGGACTGTGCAGTACAGTGCGTCAATAGTGCTTTCCTACAAATACTTAATGATCTAGCAACAGTTAGAAACATTTGTACCAAATCCAAACAGCTTCCCTGGTTCACAAAAAACAGAATTATTCTACTAAAACAAAGGGACAGAGCCTGGTATCTATTTCAGAATAATAGAAGTAAGCAAAATCTCATCACCTACCAACAACTTTGAAATCAAACCAAAAAACGACTTAAACAAGACAAAAACCTACCTCCAAACAAGTCAGGTAAAATACCAGAAAAATCCCAAAAGATTCTGGCAAACAATCAACCTCCTTCTCACCCAGGAAAACCCACTACCCCAGCCCCAACTCTGACCATCCCAAATGACCAAATGATTGCATAGCCACTCAATTTAACTCCCTTTTTATTAACTCAGTAACCTCTCTACTAAACAGAACCCCTAATACATCTCTGTCCATACCTCAAATCTCCAACAACAATTCTACCATCCTCTGTCTCAAACCTATCCAAACAAGTTATGTTAAAAATCTCCATTCTAAACTAAAGCCTTGCACACTAGCTGCAGATTAGCTACATAGTGACTTTCTACAACTAGCTGCTACTTCCTTCACTTACCCTATATCTATTCTCATTAACCGTTCTGTCTCTGAACAGTATGTACCACTCCTCTGGAAAATATCTCATGTCATACTCTTACATAAAGGCAGTCCCTCTACTGATGTGTCCAACTACAGACTCATAGCCATTGTGTCACCACTTGCCAAAATCTTAGAAAAATGTATACACAAACAGATCTTAGACCACTTTCTTTCAAATAATATATTATCTAATACACAACATGGCTTTCGACCTAGGCGTAGCACCAGTACAACTTTAATTAGCTTTACTAATACCATAAATCAACTCAAAAACAAAAAAAATTAGTCTCTGCTACCTTCCTAGATATGTCAAAAGCATTTGACACTGTATCTCATCACATACTACTCAATAAACTGGCTTTTGACCACTGCAGCTCTAAAGCCCTAAGCTGGTTTCATAGCTACCTGTCAGATAGGACACAAGCCACTTTATGGGACAATAAACTCTCTCCAGCTCCCTATATGTGTAGGAGTCCCATAAGGATCTATCCTTGGCTCACATTTATTCACAATTTTTACTAATGACCTAAACTCCTCAGCAAATCCAGCCTCAATCATACAATATGCTGACGATGCTTCCCTAATCTGCTCTGCCTCCTCTATCAAGTAACTCCAAGAAAAAAACTCAGGCAGCCCTCCACAATATTGAAAACTACTTAACAGCTTATCAAATTATACTTAACCCCAGTAAAACCAAGCTTATGGTCTTCTATAATACCTCAACAACAACCAATCGACCACCCATCTGTATTTCCTCCTCCAATGGCACAAAAATAGAACCTGTTGAAAATACAAAACATCAAGGTATCACAACTGATAGTGGACTTAAGTTTGACAAACACCTTGCACTAACAATTAAAAGGTTCATGTCAAACTGGGCTCTCTCTATTTGGCTAAATTTTATCTTACTGACCATGCCAGACTTACAACAGGCAGAACCAATCTCTTATCTTCCCTGCTTTACTGTTCACAAATATGTACCAATCTTCGCAAATCTGAACTGAATAGCCTTGAATCTTCCTATAATAAAATAGCCAAATTTGCCACTAATCATTCTGAAAGATCTCACCATTGCACTAACATTCTCCAGCTGAACTGGTTAGAGCTCCTTCACCTGCTTACTCTGACTCAGCTACTAACTGCCCCTACAGTCTTATACAAACCAGACAACTGCCTAGCTCTATATGACCTTGTCCAACCCTACACTAACCTAAAATCTCTTAGTTCTGCTAATAAAGTATTGTTGAAGGTTAACAAAACCCAAAACTCTCACAGCGTCTCCTTATACTCATATATCATTGCCAAACACTGGAATTCTCTACCTCAGCATATTCTGTCCATCAATGATATACATTCATTTAAACAGTCCCTAAAGGAATATTTCACCAAACATAGGCTTTAAAAACTAATTGAACCCCATATATATATATATATATATATATATATATATATATATATATATATATATATATATATATATATATATGGATTCACTTTATAATTGCAAAATACTGAAATCTTGAATTTCAGTATCTCGAGACTATAAAGCCAAACATTCACAATATCAAAACCGCAAAAGTGCGAAATTCAAAATCGCGACTTTTAAATAAACCATCCATCACATGAACAGGCATACATAAACCTTCCTCCCCACACTACAACAAACCAACAACAGACACACAAACACAGCAACACAAATACACACACCTACCCTACATATAAGTGGGGGGCTGCACCCCCCACAACCCTGCTACTTATATATATATATATATATATATATATATATATATATATATATACTAACTCCAAGGTCGCACTAAAAAGACACTAAACCCACCACTACATACTCTATATTCCTCTTGCAGAAACACAAACCACATGCGTACAAACACCACCACTCTCAACACTTACACACTCACACTCTTACCTACCTACCCTAACCTTCACCTAAAACTTCCCAACATACTCAAATACACTGAAATCCCTACATAATAATAAAATATAATAAAATAGCCAAATTTGCCACTAATCATTCTGAAAGATCTCACCGTTGCACTAACATTCTCCAGCTGAACTGGTTAGAGCTCCTTCACCTGCTTACTCTGACTCAGCTACTAACTGCCCCTACAGTCTTATACAAACCTGACAACTGCCTAGCTCTATATGACCTTGTCCAACCCTACACTAACCTAAAATCTCTTAGTTCTGCTGATAAAGTATTGTTGAAGGTTAACAAAACCCAAAACTCTCACAGCATCTCCTTATACTCACATATCATTGCCAAACACTGGAATTCTCTACCTCAGCATATTCTGTCCATCAATGATATACATTCATTTAAACAGTCCCTAAAGGAATATTTCACCAAACATAGGCTTTAAAAACTAATTGAACCCCTTATATATATATATATATATATATATATATATATATATATATCATATATGGATTCACTTTATAATTGCAAAATACTGAAATCTTGAATTTCAGTATCTCGAGACTATAAAGCCAAACATTCACAATATCAAAACCGCAAAAGTGCGAAATTCAAAATTGCGTCTTTTAAATAAACCATCCAGCACATGAACAGGCATACATAAACCTTCCTCCCCACACTACAACAAACCAACAACAGACACACAATAGCAACACAAATACGCACACCTACCCTACATATAAGTGGGGGGCTGCACCCCCCACAACCCTGCTATATATATATATATATATATATATATATATATATATATATATATATATATACTAACTCCAAGGTCGCACTAAAAAGACACTAAACCCACCACTACATACTCTATATTCCTCTTGCAGAAACACAAATCACATACGTACAAACACCACCACTCTCAACACTTACACACTCACACTCTTACCTACCTACCCTAACCTTCACCTAAAACTTCCCAACATACTCAAATACACTGAAATCCCTATCCAAAACCCTAAAAGAGCACTTACCTGAATCTCCACATATATCCACACAATGGCAGGCAAACCATATCCCACAGCACACCACACTTTCCAAACACAACAAATCCCATGTACCACATCACCACAACCATGGATTCGACATTCAAAAATTTGGTCACGTGCAGTTTCACTCAAATGCACTTTCGGCACTTTCGTCTTGAGATACTGAAATTTAAGATTTCAGTACTTCAAGATAGTAAAGTGCTTACACACAAAGACACACACATACACACACACACACACACACACACACACACAAATATATATATATATATATATATATATATATATATATATATATATATATATATATATATATATATATATATATATATATATATATATATATATTTTGTCTGTATGAATAGTATAAGCTTATTGTACTACCATTGTTATATGCATTTAGATCCAAAACGTAGATCACCACGATGCAATGAGGTATAAAATTCTTTATTAAAACACAAGCGCTTTCGCATACAGTCCTGTATGCTTCTTCAGGTTAGAATTCATTACAGAAAGTCACAAGTATATATAGCAGGATTAATTAATTTATTTCCCGCTCTTTTTCTAAATTGATTCCTAATTATCAAGGCTTACTTGCCTTCTTTTTACAATTCCTTAAAGAGCAAGTAGTCTATTTTTTCTCATTGTTTGATAGCCAAGTTTTCATTATAAAAATGTAGTCTATAACCTGTATTCATTCCAAAAGCTCATCTTGGCAAATAGATATATAATGTTTTAACTATGCTAGATCATTATAGGCATATAATAAGCATAAAAACATATAAAGAGTACCTAAAACTTAACAAAGACTATATATAGTAATAGTAATAATAATATATTATTTCATTCAACCTATAACATTTGATTAAAATATAAAAATACACGAGCTTATGAAAAATAGTCAAATAACCTCTTATAATAAGTATCTAGGACACATTTTTGCCCTGTTTTTATTACTCTCTATGATTCATTAACAAATATATGACTGTGTGTGTATATGTAAACATATTCAACAATTTCTTATGTGAAACACTATTTGTAATGGAAAAAATCTTTAAGAACTTTTTAAAAACTTTTTAAAAGTATACTCATGTGATGTATAATTAAATCCATCAGAACAAAAACAGATCAATGAATTAGTAAAAATAAATAAATAAATAAGTTATTGATTATTAAATGCTGTATATGAAAATCATTAAGAATATATGAAATTCAATATATATGTAAATGTATATGATTTATTACAATAATCTAACAATTTTAAAGCTAAAAACCATTCTGCTAACAAGGGCAACCTTAATACGTAGTGCCTATAGCATAAATATACAACCTTACAATAACTCATGTATTATCTCATAGCTAAAACAGGTTTCATGCTAACCATGCTGTTTAATCCTGGAGGTATATGTGCTTTGAGCTTCAAAATCCATTCAAGTTCAATATTTTCAATATATGCCATATTGTCCCCTCCTCTTTTTACTCATCTAACCATATCTATAACACGAAAATAAAAACTATGATCATGATATTCATTAACGTGTTTGGCTAATGCATTGGTTAATATTTGCTTCCTCATTTCATATATATGGTTGTAGATGCAATTTTTTAACTTTCTTGTGGTTAGACCTACATAGTAAGCCTGGCAATCTTTACATGTAGCCAAGTATATGACATTTGTGGTCTCACAGGTTGCTTGTACATTAAAATAATAATCTTGACCAAGATCTGGTATATAGAAATGGTTATCTGTTGAAATATGTTTGCACATATTACATTTGTGACAGGGTATGGTCCCTATTAGTCTTGCTCTATCTATTTCGTTCCCTTTATATAGTTTATCATTACACAAGAGTCTCTTTAAGTTCTTGCTGTTTTTATAACAAAAACTGGGCTTTTTACTCACTACTTTCTTAACATCTTGGTTCACTGTTAAGATATTCCAATTGCTCTTAATAATATGAGTGACATAATAATTGTCACTAGTATACCTGGTTACAAACGGGACATGAAATACAGAATCCCGATGGCTTGGGGTTTCTGATATTAACTCAGATTGATATTTAATCCCTCTTCTTTTTGAACCTGTTTTATATCTAAAATTATGAGCTATGTGATTATGTACATCATTAGTTGTTAACAAAATATTGTTGCTAATCTCTTCTAGTAGGTTTGTAGGGTATCCTCTCATTATAAATAGATTTCTCATAGTTGATAATTCCTGATTCCTTTCGATTGCATTATTACAAAGTCTGTTTATTCTCATAAATTGATTTCTGACTATATTAACAAAAACATGTCTTGGGTGCATGCTACTGTATTGTAAGATTGCGTTCTTCCAGCATTTCTTTCTATAGATCCTGGTATCAAGTTTAAATTCTGAATTTATTGATATGGTAATATCCAGATAATTAACTGTTGTGCTGGAGTATTCCAGTGTAAATCTTAGGAATTCAGTGGTTGATTCTAAGTATTTACAAAATTCTAACAATGAGTCAGTATCTCCTCTCCATAGAATCAGAATATCATCTACGAAACGTCTATAAAGTATAATATTCTGTTTATATATACTATTAAAAACGTAATGATATTCCCAATTATGCATGACAAGATTTGCATATGAATTGGCACAGGGGGTGCCCATCGCAACCCCCCATACCTGTTTATATAGCTTGTTATTGAAAGAAAAGACATTGTTACTGAGTACTAAATCTAGTAAAGTACCAATAAGTAATTGTGTATCCTTGTCTATATTGGTTTCTCTGCACATTACTTCCCTTATCGCCTCTATTCCATATTCATTTGGGATTACTGTGAATAGGTTATTAACATCCATTGCAACTAGTAGTAAGGATGGTGTTGTAGCTACATCATGTTCTAATAGAGTTAGATCTTTTAACAACTGTTGAGTGTCTCTTAATATGGTCGGCACTTTTTTACTAAAGCTCCCAGTTTAGACTCTAAATATATAGATATATTTTCTGTCAACCATTTACTCCCTGCTACTATAGGTCACATGGGTGGGGGAAATTGTTGCTATGTATTTTTGGGAGTCCCTTTATCAATGGAATTAGCGGGCATTCTATCAGGCAGTAGTCATAAAATTCTTTGTTTAACTGCCTACACATTAACATATCGTACAGGGTGTCATGTACCTGAAAAATCAATCTATCGAGCTCATTATCACTTATAGTTATGTACTTGTCTACATCAGACAACATTTCTATCATTAATTCATTGTAAAAGGTGGTGTCCATCAAAACGAGTCCACCACCCTTATCAGCTGGTTTAAGAGTAATGCTTTTATCTTTCGATAAATTCTTAAGTGCCATTTTTTCATTGTAACTCAAATAGATACGATATTTCTTATCAATGTCTAAAGAATTTGAAAAATAATGATAGAATTCACTTTCACAAACTTGCAAAAAACAGTTGACAACGTTAGGCATATCAGGTATGAATACACTAGATTTTCTAAAATGGTTTCTATTGTCCATATTATAATTGTTATTGTCCTTAAAAAGTATTTTCAAAGAGAAGCCCCAACTCTGACAAACCCAAATGACCAAATGATTGCACAGCCACTCAATTTAACTCCCTTTTTATTAACTCAGTAACCTCTCTACTAAACAGAACCCCTAATACATCTCTGTCCATACCTCAAATCTCCAACAACAATTCTACCATCCTCGGTCTCAAACCTATCCAAACAAGTTATGTTAAAAATCTCCATTCTAAACTAAAGCCTTGCACACTAGCTGCAGATTAGCTACATAGTGACTTTCTACAACTAGCTGCTACTTCCTTCACTTACCCTATATCTATTCTCATTAACCGTTCTGTCTCTGAACAGTATGTACCACTCCTCTGGAAAATATCTCATGTCATACTCTTACATGAAGGCAGTCCCTCTACTGATGTGTCCAATTACAGACTCATAGCCATTGTGTCACCACTTGCCAAAATCTTAGAAAAATGTATACACAAACAGATCTTAGACCACTTTCTTTCAAATAATATATTATCTAATACACAACATGGCTTTCGACCTAGGCGTAGCACCAGTACAACTTTAATTAGCTTTACTAATACCATAAATCAACTCAAAACAAAAAATTAGTCTCTGCTACCTTCCTAGATATGTCAAAAGCATTTGACACTGTATCTCATCACATACTACTCAATAAACTGGCTTTTGACCACTGCAGCTCTAAAGCCCTAAGCTGGTTTCATAGCTACCTGTCAGATAGGACACAAGCCACTTTATGGGACAATAAACTCTCTCCAGCTCCCTATATGTGTAGGAGTCCCATAAGGATCTATCCTTGGCTCACATTTATTCACAATTTTTACTAATGACCTAAACTCCTCAGCAAATCCAGCCTCAATCATACAATATGCTGACGATGCTTCCCTAATCTGCTCTGCCTCCTCTATCAAGTAACTCCAAGAAAAAAACTCAGACAGCCCTTCACAATATTGAAAACTACTTAACAGCTTATCAAATTATACTTAACCCCAGTAAAACCAAGCTAATGGTCTTCTATAATACCTCAACAACAACCAATAGACCACCCATCTGTATTTCCTCCTCCAATGGCACAAAAATAGAACCTGTTGAAAATACAAAACATCAAGGTATCACAACTGATAGTGGACTTAAGTTTGACAAACACCTTGCACTAACAATTAAAAGGTTCATGTCAAACTGGGCTCTCTCTATTTGGCTAAATTTTATCTTACTGACCATGCCAGACTTACAACAGGCAGAACCAATCTCTTATCTTCCCTGCTTTACTGTTCACAAATATGTACCAATCTTCGCAAATCTGAACTGAATAGCCTTGAATCTTCCTATAATAAAATAGCCAAATTTGCACTAATCATTCTGAAAGATCTCACCATTGCACTAACATTCTCCAGCTGAACTGGTTAGAGCTCCTTCACCTGCTTACTCTGACTCAGCTACTAACTGCCCCTACAGTCTTATACAAACCAGACAACTGCCTAGCTCTATATGACCTTGTCCAACCCTACACTAACCTAAAATCTCTTAGTTCTGCTGATAAAGTATTGTTGAAGGTTAACAAAACCCAAAACTCTCACAGCGTCTCCTTATACTCACATATCATTGCCAAACACTGGAATTCTCTACCTCAGCATATTCTGTCCATCAATGATATACATTCATTTAAACAGTCCCTAAAGGAATATTTCACCAAACATAGGCTTTAAAAACTAATTGAACCCCATATATATATATATATATATATATATATATATATATATATATATATATATCATATATGGATTCACTTTATAATTGCAAAATACTGAAATCTTGAATTTCAGTATCTCGAGACTATAAAGCCAAACATTCACAATATCAAAACCGCAAAAGTGAGTAATTCGAAATTGTGACTTTTAAATAAACCATCCATCAGATGAACAGGCATACATAAACCTTCCTCCCCACACTACAACAAACCAACAACAGACACACACACATAGCAACACAATAATAACCTACTAACCTCTACATATAAGTGGGGGCCACCTGCACCTCAACTGGCCTATATATATATATATATATATATATATATATATATATATATATATATATATATATATAATATATACTAAGAAAAACAACACAAAGACACTAAACCCCTCCACCACTAACACTTTTCCACGCACACACCAAACCTCTACCATATATCCACACAATGGCAGGCAAACCATATCCCACAGCACACCACACTTTCCAAACACAACAAATCCCATGTACCACATCACCACAACCATGGATTCGACATTCAAAAATTTGGTCACGTGCAGTTTCACTCAAATGCACTTTCGGCACTTTCGTCTTGAGATACTGAAATTTAAGATTTCAGTACTTCAAGATAGTAAAGTCCTCACACACACACACACACACACACACACACACACACACACACACACACACACATATATATATATATATATATATATATATATATATATATATATATATATATATATATATATATATATATATATGTTTTGTCTGTATGAATAGTATAAGCTTATTGTACTACCATTGTTATATGCTTTTAGATACAATGTCAAGAAACTTGTGTTTGAACTCCTATTTTTCATAGGTTCATAGGTAGGTACTAGGCTATCTGCCCAAGGGCATTTATAAGCTTAGCCAGAGTGTGTCAGCTTTCGCCACCCCATTGATTAATTAACTGAGCCTCTGTCAAGAACAGCCAATGAAGTGATCCCAGGGGTGTATTTTCTGTTACCCATCCACTCGTCAAGGTTTCTCTTGAAGAGTGTTAGTGAGGGGCTCTGCCTAATGTAGTTAGGAATTTAGTTCCAAAGCATGGGGAGTCTCTGTGACAGTAATCTATCCCTCCAGCATGTTCTATTTATTGCTGTGGTGAGATTTAGCTCACTAGAGTGAGTGGCTCACAGTGACTTGGATTTCTTTAGGTGGAGCATGTCCATCAATTCTAAGTTGGACATGGCTTTGTAAGTCAGGTAGAGATCACCTCTGAGTAAGTTATATGCCACTGAGTACAGCCGGAGTTTTTCCAGTTGGGCTGCATAGGACATATGTTTGAGGCCAGTAATCCTCTTGGTGAGGTACTTTTGTGGCCTTTCCAGCTGTTGGAAGTGTCTTGTGAGGTACATCCCAAATGGGGCATTGTACTCTATGATGGGTCTGATGAGTGACAAGTAGAGGGGCACTGTAACCTCTAGATGTGAACCTTTTAGTAATTAGATGGGCTACATAGAAGGATTTCCTAACTACTTTGGCAATATGATTGTCAAAGGAGAGATTACTATCTACCTGGGTCCCCAGATTTCTTATTACCTCTTCTGTATTAAGGTTCTGTCACCTATGTGGTAATTCATGGGTGTTTTGTTTTTCCCAAATGGGATGACTATGCATTTTTTGGCATTTAGCTTGAGACCATGACTTTGACACCAGGTGTCTGTCTCAGTAAGGCCCTTTTGGAGAATGTTCCTGTTAGCCGGAGAGTCAATTATGGCTTCCAGTTTGCAGTCATCGGCAAACTTGGCAAGCCATTGTCCTCCTGTGTTTGCCTGTACATCTGAGAAGTATATGCTCAACAGTAGGGGTCCCAGAACTGAGCCTAGCGGGACACCACTTGTGACTGTTTAGAGTCAGACCTGGAGCTCGCTATTCTTACCGTGTGAGTTCTGCTGTAAGCCAGTTGGCAACTCATCTCGTGACGTAGGGGTTTATGTTCAGGCTGGTGAGTTTTTGTATAATTTCTGAGTGGGGAATGGTGTCAAAAGCCTTGGCAAGGTCAAGGTCGGCTGTGTGAACCACCTTCCCCTCATCTACGGCCTTGGTGACTATCTTGAACACGTCAACCAGGTTTAGTAGGCATGATCTGCCCTTAACAAAACCGAACTGGGTCCGGTCAAGTGTTCAGAGGTTCCCAATGTCTGTTAATGGGTTCCATGATAATGTGCTCCATAGCCTTGCAGACCAGGCTAGTCAGGCTTATGGGGTGATAGTTACCAGGGTCAGTTGTGGCCCCTCCTTTGTGGAGCGGAATAACTGTTGCTGTGCACCATTCTATGTGCACGTATCCTGTGGAGAGGCTGAAGTTGAACAGTGTGTTTAGGGGGGGGGGTAGTTCATTCTGTAGTTCATGCAAGATGCAGCCTGGGACACCATCTGGTCCCATTAACACTGTGCTTTTGGCTTTTGAAAGGGCTGTTTTCACCTGTGCGTGATTTCCGGGACACTACACTTTTCCAGTATTGTTGTGGGCCCTTTTGGCGGTGAGAGGGGGGTGAAGTTTGCACTGAATCTATCTGCTAAGATGTTGGCAATATCAGTAGGTTCAGTATATTTTGTGCTATTTTGCAGTAGCTCAGAGCATATCTGCGAGTTGCCACTTAGATTCTTGACATAGCTAAAGAAGGCTTTGCGGTTATCTTTCAAATCCTTGGCTATTTTTCTTTCGAAGTTAGCCTTGGATGATTTTATGAGGAACCTTAGTTTCTTACTGATACTGATCAGGGATGTCTTTCCTTCTTGGGATTTTCTTTTTTTCTGAACTAGTTTCCTCCTTCTATTGTATAGCCTGTTTATTGCAGGGGTCCACCAGACTGGCTTCCTTCTCTTAGGGGAGTGAGTATTGGTTTTGCTAGGGATGGCACGATCCATGCATCCTTGTAGGTGCTCATAGAGTGCATTTGTAAAGGTTCCTGCATCTTGGACACTGTTATCCTTTAGCGTGGGGGCTGTGAAACTTATCACCTCTGTCTTAAGTAAGGTGAAGTTTGCTATAGAAAAGTTTTTCACTGTGGTTTCCTTGGTTAGGGGTGTTGGTGTGGTGTGGACATCCAGAGTGATTAGTTTATGGTCTGATCTAACCAGTGACGGGTTGACCTCTGGTGCGGAACACTTGTTGCCCATGTTGGTGATGACCAGGCCCAATATGTTTTCACCTCTGATAGGGGAGTTTACCAGCTGATCCAGGGCATTTGAGTTGATAAATTCCAGGAAGCTCTGGACCTGGGAGTTTGTACTTGAGTAGTTTTCCCAGTTAATGGCAGGGTAATTGAAATCGTCCAGTATCAGGGTGTTCGGTAGGACCTTCATGTTTTCCAGTGTCTCCAGAAAGGCGGAGTGGTGGTCCTGGGTCATGGAGGGTATTGTAATTGTCATATGTACAAATGTATAATTATGTAATTTTCCTTGGAGCTTTTTTCCCCAGGTCTTTGCTGAAAATGGGATTCTGGCTCAGTCAGGCACCACCTGGTTATCAAATGTAAATAAATAAATACACTGCATAAAGAACTGAATCCTGAAATGGATCAATTACATGTATCACATGAAAATTGCTTTTAACAGGTGAACCCTCCACTTATCTACATAATGACACTGAACAGGGTGTGCATGCTAAGTCTCCTTCATACCTTTTTACAAAGCAAAAAGTAAGGTATGCCAGTATCTGAATAGTAATGTATTTAATTAATTATTTACAGGGTCAGCAGCTGAAACAAGAAGTTCTACTGTACAAATAAACTTAAAGGCTATCAGCAGCAGAATGGCTGTTGGTGATGATGGTAACATAGTTATATTCATGAGACAACCTGAGGACAGTGGTACATAGTCACTGAGTTTAATAGCAGGGCCACACACCCACAACATGTTAGTAACTGTACAAATACATTTAAAGGCTATCAGCAGCAGAATGGCTGTTGGTGATGATGATAACATAGTTATATTCATGAGACAACCTGAGGAATGTGGTACATAGTCACTGAGTTTAATAGCAGGGCCACACACCCCACAACATGTTAATAACTGTACAAATACATTTAAAGGCTATCAGCAGCAGAATGGCTGTTGGTGATGATGATAACATAGTTATATTCATGAGACAACCTGAGGTAAGTGGTACATAGTCACTGAGTTTAATAGCAGGACCACACGCCACACAGCATGTTAGTAACTGTACGAATACATTTAAAGGCTATCAGCAGCAGAATGGCTGTTGATGATGATGATAACATAGTTATATTCATGAGACAACCTGAGGAATGTGGTACATAGTCACTGAGTTTAAGAGCAGGACCACACACCCAACAGCATGTTAGTCACTGTACAAATACATATCAGCAGCAGAATGGCTGTTGGTGATGATGATAACATAGTTATATTCATGAGACAACCTGAGGAACGTAGTACATAATCACTGAGTTTAATAGCAGGACCACACACCCCACAACATGTTAGTAACTGTACAAATACATTTAAAGGATATCGGGGCAGAATGGCTACTGGTGATGATGATAACATAAGTTATATTCATGAGACAACCTGAGGAACGTGGTACATAGTCACTGAGTTTAAGAGCAGGACCACACACACCCCACAACATGTTAGTAACTTTGCATGATGTGATACTGGAGTTCAAATTCAACAGGGTGACATTACACTTCAGGTTGTACAGGAAGAAAAAACATGCACCTCTACATCAGTATCTCCTAACCCAAAAGAACACCTTCTGGATGATGGCAGAAATTCCAAAGCAACAGTGTCCAGTGACACCTTTACAAAGGGGTGCCAGATGCAGGCATATGTCACAACTACTCCAGAAAACAAGTAAAGCACTGACTCCCAGCAACAAATGTGCAGTGACACTGTTAAGACTCGGTGAGCAATAGGGAAAATGCCATGATCACACTGAATCATATTGTGGTGGCACACAAAGCATCAGTGCCAGAGTAGGGATAATGCTCTGATCACATTGAACCATATTATGATGGCACACAAAGCATCCATGCCAGAATAAGGATACCGCCGTAATCACATTGAGCCATATTCGGATGGCACACAAAGCATCAGTGCCAGAGTAAGGATAATGCCATCATCACATTGAACCATAATACAGTGGCACACAAAGCATCTGTGCCAGAGTAGGGATAATGCCCTGATCACATTGAACCATGTTATGATGGCATACAAAGCATATGTGCCAAGAGGAGGGATAATGCCCTGATCACATTGAACTATGTTATGGTGGCACACAAAGCATCTGTACCAGAGTAGGGATAATGCCCTGATCACATTGAACCATATTATGGTGGCACACAAAGCATCCATGCCAGAGTAGGGATAATGCCCTGATCACATTGAGATATTGTGGTGGTGCACATAGCATCCGTGCCAGAGTAGGGGATAATGACCTGGTCACATTGAACCATGTTATGGTGGCACACAAAGCATCCGTGCCAGAGTAGGGATAATGCCCTGATCACATTGAACCATATTATGGTGGCACACAAATCATCTGTGCCAGAGTAGGGATAATATCCTGTTCACATTGAACCATATTATGGTAGACCACAAAACATCCGGCCAGAGTAGGGATAATGCCCTGATCACATTGATCCATATTATGGTGGCACACAAAACATCCATGCCAGAGTAGGGATAATGCCCTGATCACACTGAACCATACTGTGGTGGAACTCAAAGCATCCGTGCCAGAGTAGGGATAATGCCCTGATCACACTGAACCATACACAAAGCATCCGTGCCAGAGTAGGGATAATGCCCTGATCACTCTGAATCATATTGTGGTGGCACACAAAGCATCCATGCCAGAGTAGGGATAATACCCTGTTCACATTGAACCATATTGTGGTGGTATACAAAGTATCCATGCCAGAGTAAAGATAATGCCATGATCACAATGAACCATATTGTGGTGGCACACAAAGCATCCATGCCAGAGTAGGGATAATGCCCTGATCACATTGAGCCATATTGTGGTGGCACACAAAGCATCTGTGCCAGAGTAGGGATAATGCCATGATCACATTGAGATATTGTGGTGGTACACAAAGCATCTGTGCCAGAGTAGGGATAATGCCCTGATCACATTGAACCATGTTATGGTGGCACACAAAGCATATGTGCTAGAGGAGGGATAATGCCCTGATCACACTGCACCACATTGTGGTGGCATACAAAGCATCCATGCCAGAGTAGGGATAATGCCCTGATCACACTGAACCATATTGTGGTGGCACACAAAGCATCCATCCCAGAGTAGGGATAATGCCCTGGTCACACTGAACCATACTGTGGTGGCACACAAAGCAAGCATCCATGCCAGAGTAGGGATAATGCCATGATCACACTGAACCATATTGTGGTGGCACACAAAGCATCCATGCCAGATTAGCAATAATGCCCTGATCACACTGAAGCATATTGTGGAGGCACACAAAGCATCCATGCCAGAGTAGGGATAATGCCTGATCACACTGAACCATATTGTGTTGGCACACATAGCATCCATGCCAGAGTAGGGATAATGCCTGATCAGACTGAACCATATTGTGGTGGCACACAAAGCATCCATGCCAGAGTAGGAATAATGCCCTGATCACACTGAACCATATTGTGGTGGCAAAGCATCCGTGCCAGAGTAGGGATAATGCCCTGATCACACTGAACCATATTATGGTGGCACACAAAGCATCCATGTGAGAGAAGGGATACTGCCCTGATCACATTGAGCCATGTTATGGTGGCACACAAATCATCCATGCCAGAGTAGGGATACTGCCCTGATCATGATGAGCTATATTATGGTGGCACACAAAACATCTGTACCAGAGTAGGGATAATGCCCTGATCACACTGAACCATATTTGGTTGCACGCAAAGCATCCTTGCCAGAGTAGGGATATTGCCTTGATCACACTGAGCCATGTTATGGTGGCACACTAAGCATTTGTGCCAGAGTAGGGATAGTGCCCTGATCACACTGAGCCATATTATGGTGGCACACTAAGCATCCATGCCAAAGTAGGGATAATGCCCTGATCGCACTGAACCCTATTGTGATGGAAAACAAAGCATTCGTGCCAGAGTAGGGATAATGCCCTGATCACATTGAACCCTATTGTGGTGGCACACAAAGCATCTGTGCCAGAGTAGGGATAATGCCCTGATCACATTGAACCCTATTGTGGTGGCACACAAAGCATCCATGACAGAGTAGGGATAATGCCATGATCATGTTGAACCATATTGTGGTGGCACACAAAGCATACATCCCGGAGTAGGGATAATGCCTTGTTCACATTGAACCATATTGATGTGGCACACAAAACATCCATTCCAGAGTAGGGATAATGCCCTGAGCACACAGAACTATATCATGGTGGCACACAAGGCATCTGTGCCAGAGTAGGGATAATGCCTTGACCACATTGAACCATATTGTGGTGGCACACAAGGCATCCATGCCAGAGTAGGGATAATGCCATGATCACATGGACCCATATTGTGGTAGCACACAAAGCATTCATGCCAGAGTAGGGATAATGCCATGACCACACTGAACCATATTGTGGTGGCACACAAAGCATCTGTGCCAGAGTTGGGACAATGCCATGATCACACTGAACCATATTGTCATGGCACACAAAGTATCCTTGTCAGAGTAGGGATAATGCCATGATCACACTGAACCATATTGTGGTGGCACACAAAGCATCTGTTCCAGAGTAGGGATAATGCCATGATCACACTGAACCATATTGTGGTGGCACACAAAGTATCCATGCCAGAGTAGGGATAATGCCCTGATCACATTGAACCATATTATGATGGCACACAAAGCATTCATGCCCACCCCCATTTGTATGCTTGTGAGGACTTATTCAAATAGGAGTCAGTTTTGGAAGGTTAACTGAACAGGTTAATGTCCAGGGCCATCAGGACATGCCACATTCTAGGTCCTGTGTTCACAGCACTATGAGTTCAGTGTCTTTAGGATCACCAGCATCAGTTAGGTCATGACATTGCAGCAAGTTGTCATACAGCACACAAGATAGCCCCTCCTCAAAATCCCATACACCTTCATCTAACCCATCTTTAGGAGATGGTGAGTATGACACATTTGACATTGACCTACTGCAATTCAAGGTAGACATTTCAATACTTAAAATGTTACTTTCATGCACAGGTGTAATTGTGTATTTTGAAAGGCAATGTGTTATTAAATAAAAAAATGAAAAAGGCACTCTATTTAAGTGCAGAATATAATCTAGTATTAGGACATTTTTCATCTGCAAGCATTTCACTTCAGTAGTGGTATTGTTTCAGTTATTTGGAAAGAAAGCTTCACTTCATAACATTCAGACTGCAGTGATTTATACAAATAATAGTCTAGCCATTAATAATGTTACAGCTGATTATTACTGTGAACATAAAACTATTAACATACACAATTTAGAGACACATTCCTTAAAACAAAGGTTACATTAGTATCCTGCCATGTAAACCTTCAATGTTACCCCTTCATCCTCAGCACTGCACAACTGCTAATTTATGACTCTGTGAACACACATTATTGTGCCTGACATAAGGAAGTATTATGATGTGCAATACCTTAACAGAGAACAGCAAGTCATTTCATAGGTCCAAAGGTTCATAGATTTATACTAGACTATGACCACTGGGGTCTTTATGAGCCTAACGTAAATGTCTGCCATGAATGATTGGGCTTTAGAGGTTATATTGTATGTTATATGAGGTGTGTGTTAAGCAGGGTGTGATTTAGCTACTGCATCTGTCCATCAGAGACATAGATGCCAGATCAGGGGTGAATTTCTGGTTTCCCATCCACTGGTCCAGTTTAGTCTTGAATAATGTTAAGGAAGGGCTTTCCTTAACATGGATGGGATGTCAGTTCCAGAGAATTATCTAAGACACATACCATTTGCTTCAACATGTCCTATTTATATTGTAAGCAAAATTTAAGTCCTTGGATCTAGTAGTTCTGATACTGTTCATTTTGCAGATATGCAAAAGGTCCATCAGAACAGGTTCTAGGGATGCCTTGTGTGCCAGGCATACATCAACTCTTAGCAGTCTGCAGGAAACAAGAGTACAGAAGTAGGGCTTTGAGATTATCTTCACAGGGCATTTTGTTTATACCCTGTATTCCTTTTGTGATGACCCTTTGAGGACATTCCAGATGTAGCATGTGGCTGGTCAGATACATACTGAAGGTGGTAATATATTCAATGATGGGGCTAATGATGCTGAATAATAAGGCACACTGACCTCCCTAGACCTGGATGCCATGCCCTTACTTATATATTGGACATAGAATAAGTTTCTTACTACCTTAGTCGCTGTTGGATAAAAGCCAGGTTTACTATCTACATGCATCTGCAAGTCCCTGACTACTGGGTCATTTCATAGGGGTGTTTAATCAATAAGGTAGTTAACCGGGGTGACCAACAACCCAAAATGCACTGTTATGCATTTCTTAGCATTGAGTTTTAAGCTGTGTCTTTGGCACCAACCATCTGTCTATGTTAGACTTTTCCTGCAAGATGTCTGTGGCTTGGGGGATTCAATGACTGATCCTAGTTTGCAATCATCTGTAAACTTGATCAGCCAGATGGCCTTGACATTGATCTTGACCTCCAAGAAGTAGATGCCAAAGCAAGTGGACCAGCATGGAGCCCTGAGGGACTCTGCTGGTGACAGGCCTCTTAGCAGAAGTGGTCTCCCTAATCTTAACCTCTTGGGTCATATCTGTGAACCAGATGGTTATCCAGTACATTGTACAGGGGTTTATACCTAAATCAGTGAGATATTAACAATGCCTGAGTGGAGTATTGTATCAAATGCCTTAGCAAGGCCAAGGTAGACAGTATGCACCATTTTCCCTCATCCAGTGCCTTGCTGATCTTCACAAAGAAGTCTAGCAGGTTTAGTAGACATGATCTGTTCTTGCTAAAACCACATTGGGTTGGGTCTAGTGTCTGAAGGTTTGTAATGTCATTATTGTTACTTTCATGAGAACTCCTCCCATTGCTTTTTAGATGAGACTAATCAGACTAATGGGTCCGCAGTTTCAAGGATCCAATGATAGTCCAACCTTGTGCAGAGGGATAACCATTGCAGTCCTCAGATCCCATGGAACAAAGCCAATTGAGAGAATGTGGCTGACAAGTGACTCAAAGGTCCTGATAGGTCATATTTCAGAGTGTTTGAGATGTATCGCAGGATATTACTGGGGCCCATCGAGGGTGTTTTATTTTCTTTTTGTTTTTAGAGGTTGCATTTAGGACCTGTTTCCTATTGATAGGTGGTGAGTTTATGTTTGATGGTATTTCCTAGGGGGCAGTTGGAAGGGTAGCAGGGACATGAAGTTGAAACCAAATTTGTCAGCCAGTACATTTCCTATATCTTCTGGCACGGTGAACATAACTCCACTTACAATCAGTTTGGCACACTATTGTATGTTGCTTTTTAGGTTTTGGACATAACTAAAGAAGGCCTTATAGTTTTCCTTGGCCTGGGAAGCTATCTTAACCTCAAAATTGGCTTTGTTGGTCTTAATTTGTCCTCTGTGTTGTCTATTCAGCTTGATGAAAGAGTTTTTACCTTTCTGAAGTTGCACTTCCTAAATTTAGCTATGACGTTCTTTTATTGTACAACCTGTGTAGTCTTTGATTCCACCTGGGTGGCTTGTTTGTTGAGTTTGATTTGGGCATACTACTGCCAGGCATAGCAGCCTTGCCTCTATGTAACTATTGACATGGCAAGCACAACGTTACTATGGACATACTACTGCTAGGCATAGGAACCTCTATATAATTATTGACATGGTGATACAAAGTTTCTATGGACATGCTGCTGCTAGGCATAGCAGCCTCTGTGTAACTATTGACAAGGTGCTACAAAGTTTCTGTGAACAGTTCTGCGTAGCTGCTATGTTATCTGAGTTTGGAGGGGCTTACAATTTTGACAGGTTATCACTTAATAAGAGGTAGTTTTCTTGGAACTGTTATGGGGGTTAGGTAAAACAGAGGAAACACTTCATAATTTTATATATGAATATATATATATATATATATATATATATATATATATATATATATATATATATATATACACACACACACACACACACACACACACACACACACACACACACACACACACACACACACCATTTTGCATTCCATCTGCAAGGTATGAACTCATGTCAAATACCAAAATAACACTTTTTATTAAATGTACCACTTTAGAAGATTCAGTGCATGCATTCTTAAGTATACCAGCTAAGCATAATTTTTTATGTAAAACAGTTGAAAAGGTGATTATTACTTATATGGTGCCTTATGACACACTGATGTCCGTGAGCACCCAGGCATGACTTTTTAAATAATAATATGAGTACCTGCTCTGAAATAAATACATTATTTAAAGATAAGAGGGAAAGTCTGATGAACAGTGATAGAAGGCCATGCAATGCACAGCATAGTCCACAGATATCACTGCATGCATCAATTATACTTTGTTGTTTTACAAGAAAGGAAATACTGACCTGAATGTCATGGTCCATAGTTGTGGACTGGACACTGCATCATTGCCTTTGCAGCTGTATGTTCTGTGTGAGCCTGCCACATGGGGTCCCTTAATACTGCTGCTGGTCTGTTGCCTTTAGTCACAGTAGAACTGGAACTGGGAGCTGCAGTGACAGAATGGGTAGCGACCTAACAGTTTTAAGGAATGGAATGGTAAATTACATAGAAATACAAGTGATCAAGTTGTTAGAGGTCCATAATTACTAAACAGACTAAATGAAATGGAATTTGTCAGGGCCATGATTGTGAGCTTTTGGAATGACAAGCGAGATGTTAACTACTCTCTGGTGACAACGTATGAGGTATTTAACTAAACTATTAAAAACAGTTTGTAGAAAAGCAGTAAACTTCTCATATTTCCAGTTTGCTAGGGAAAGTTTTGTAAGCAATAAAATCTCTTTTAAGTAGCAATGTCCTAGGCCCTGATGTAATTCCCAGTGACTTTAATAAGGTTTTTAAACAGGATGTGGAGCCAGAATCTGAATCAGTGTTTTAGGATGTGTTAAATAACAGCAGAATGCACAAACTCTGTCTCAGTTGCTTAGATCATCTCTTTCCCTAAGGATGGTAATGAACCACTACTATTAAAGACCTACTTTTTTACTACCTTCATCAACTAAAAGTTTTTCCAGAATCTTACCAGACTGGAGAAGGGGTTCCAAAAAACAGGTTTTGTTTTATGAGAGAGAGGGAAGTTGTAATCTATATAGCTTTACTTAGAACAGCTTGGCAAACATTGTGACTCTGCTATGGTTTTCATCAGTCACAAAACATCTGACTCCCCCTCATGGTATTATCTCTGAGCAGCCTTAGAAACATGTGTTACTAGGGGAGAGACACTGGTGTATAAATTATTGTATACTCTGCTGAATACCCAGGTAATTAGAAATGGATTGTGCTGAAGCCCTTTTATTCTCATAGGTTCATAGAAGAGTACTATGCTAACAGCTTAACAACCCTTACAAACCTAGCCAGTATAATATGATTTTACCCAATATGTGGCCCCCAGGGGCAAGAAGATGACACAGGTTTATGCATATGCCTTGATTATTTTACAGATTATCCCTGTCTATAAAGGACATGCATACTACCCCAGGTATGAATTTGCAATTTCCCATCCATTGATCCAAACTGAATTCAAACAGGGCTAGGGCAGGGCTCTGTTTAACATGAATAGGAAGCTTGTTCCAAAGAAGGGGTCATCTCTGTCGTACACATCTGTCTCTCCATCATGTTTTGTTTGAGTCAATGACTAGGTTTAGATCCCTAGATCAGGTGATACTTGTACTGTTTCTCTTGTGGATTTGTAGCAGCTCCATCAGGACCAGATTTGTGAGTGCCTTGTAGGTTATGCATAGGTCATCCCTTAATAGTTGGAAGGAGACAGAGTAAAGGGGTAAAGCTTTTAGTCTATCTGCATAAGACATGTTGTTAACACCCTGTATTTCATTTGTGAGGAACCTCTGGAGTTGCTCCAGCTGTTGAAAGTGCCTAGTCAAGTACATGCCAAATGGCGCATTGTACTTGACTATTGGTCTAATGAGGGCTGACTACAGTGGGACTATAACTTCCTTTGATCTGGATACCATAACTTTACTTATAAGCTGTGCCACATAGAATGACTTCCTCACCAATGTGGGTACATAGCGGTCAAAGTTCAGGCTACTATCTATCTGTCTACCTAGATCTCTCAACTCAGAGTCTACTCTTAGGGCTGTGTAATTAATGTTGTATTTTACAGAAGTCTTTGGCTTCCCAAAGGGTATGATAATGCATTTTTTTCACATTTAGTTTTAGGTCATGGTTCTGGCACCAATCGTTTGTCTGATTTAGACTCTCCTGAAGGATATCTGCATTGTTGGGGGATTCGATCACTGCCCACAGCTTGCAGTCATCAGCAAACTTTGTCATCCAGAGGTCTTTTACATTAGCCTTGACTTCAGAGAAATATATTCTAGACATGAGTGGTGCCAGCACTGAGCCCTGTGGCACAGCACTAGTAACTGGCCTCTTTCTGGATCTGGATTCATTCACTTTAACCACATGTGTCCTGTTTGTGAGCCAATTGGCTTCAATCTGGTGATGTAGGGATGTATGCCCAGCTTATCTCTCAACTTCTTACAGCAAGAAATCTGGACAAAGCCATAAATAAAATTGTGACAAAGGCCCAAAAATAGGGACAATTTTTAAATATTGCTCTTACAAACTTAGAAAGTTGATAGAATAACAGGTTTTGCATTAGCATGAATTTTCTGAAGGGTATGAAGTCTGAAACCCAAATGTCTAGCATTACTTTTTTAACTTCAGTCTTTAATGACTTGCCACTAATATGCCAAAAAAACACAATTTTATGGAAAATGGACCAAAAATTTGATGCATAAATCTAGACATTCTGCACAATTCTGTAAAGTTGAGAAGTATGGCGTCCAATTTTGTGGGTTTATGTACAACACCCATGTGTAGGATTATGTCAAATGCCTTGGCCAGGTCAAGTAGGCATTATACACTGTTTTGCCCTCATCCATGCCCCTAGTGACTTTTTTTCAAAAATGTCCACCAGATTTAGTAGGTATGTCCTGCCCTTGACAATGCCGAATTGGGTTGGGTCCAGTGTTTGGAGGTTTTCTATGTCATTGTTTATCATGTCCATGATTATTCTTTCCAGGACCTTACAAACAAGACCAGTCAGACTTATGGGTCTGTAATTACCCTGGTCAGTTGATGGTCCCCCTTTATACAGAGGGATGACTGTTGCTGTCCTCCACTCTATCGGGACAAAGCCAGTCCAGAGGCTGTGGTTAAACTGAGATCCCAATGGGCCTGATAGATCCTGACTCAGGCTCTTTGAGAGGCAACCTGGTATACCGTAGGGCCCATTGAAGCTGTGTCTTTAACTTTAGAGAGTGGAGTGGCAACCTGTTTTTGGTGATATCTGGTGGGTTGAGGTAGAGGGTATTTCTTGGGGGAGAAGTGGGGGTGACGGGGAGGTAAAGTTTTATCAGAATTTTTCAGCCAGCAGATTTGCTATATATTCTGGCTGAGTATAGCTGATGCCATCCACAATTAATTCTGCATGTTGTTGGGTGTTGCCCTTAAGACTGCAGACATAACTGAAAATGCCTTATGGTTATCCTTAGCTTTGGAGCCTATTTATGTCTCAAAGTCTTCTTTCAGAATCTTGACTAGTACCCTGATTCACTTGCTTGGACTAATGAGAGAAATTTTCTTCTATTGTTCACATTCTCTCGTACGTCTCAACATAATTTTCTTTCTTTAATTGTACAACCTATTAATACCAGAGGTCCATCAGGATGGCTGTTTTTTGTGGTTTGACCTGGGCTTATTTTGGTTTGGTACTGCCAATTCTATGCAGCTGCTTATATGGTAATATAGGGCTTTTGTTTATGTCTCTTTATAGGTCTCTGTGCCTTTTGGATTTGCATGAGCTTTGAAACTAGCTATGCCATCACTTAATAGGCAGCAGTTTGCCTTAGAAAAGTTCTTGGAGTTAAGGGGGGGTCTAATTTTGCCTTTAGGTTCATAGGTTCATAGGTTCATACTAGGCTATCTGCCCAAGGGCATTTATAAGCCTAGCCCATAGTTATGTGGCTTTCGGCACCCATTTAGTTTGAAGAAAACTATACCTATTATTTTGCTGTGCCTCTGTCAAGCAGTGACACTGAAGTAATTCCTGGGGTATATCTGCGATCTCCCACAAGGCCAGCGAGGTGCTCTGCCTCACATGTACCGGGATTTTGTTCCACAGCATAGGGAGTCTCTGGGTGATGAATCTGTCCCTCCAGCACGTTCTATTAATAACCGTGTCAAGGTTTAAGTCTCCCGCCCTTGTGGTTCTGAGGGATCTAGATTTTTTGAGGTGAAGCATATTCATCAAATCTGGGTTTGACATGACCTTGTATGTCAGGCACAGGTCACCTCTGAGCAAGCGGTATGTGACTGAATAGAGTTGGAGTTCTTTCAGTCGGGCAGCATAAGACATATTTTTGAGACCCTTTATCCTTTTGGTGAGGAACTTTTGGGGCCTTTCCAGCTGCTGCAGGTGTCGGGTCAGATACATTCCGAATGGGGCATTGTACTCAATCATAGGTCTAATGAGTGATGAGTACAGGGGGACGATGACCTCCCTTGATCTAGATGTGAATCCTTTCATGATCAGGTAGGCAATGTAGAAGGTCTTCCTAACTACTTTAGCAACGTGAGTGTCAAACGAAAGGTTACTGTCAACCTGGGTCCCCAGATCCCTGATAACTTCTTCTGTGCTCAGTGGATTGCCACCTATATGGTAGCTAGGGGTAACCTTGTTTTTCCCGAAGGGTATGACTATGCATTTCTTGGCGTTTAACTTTAGGCCATGGCTCTGGCACCAGTTATCCGTTTCTGTGAGGCCCTTCTGAAGGATATCTGTGTCAGATGTGTTTTCGACTATGGCGCCCAGTTTGCAGTCATCTGCAAACTTTGTCAGCCTTAACCCTCCTGTGTTTGCTTGTACTTCAGAAAAGTAGATGCCGAACAAGAGTGGACCCAGGACTGAGCCTTGTGGGACACCACTTGCGACTGGCTTTGAGTCTGACATGGCGCCAGCTACTCTGACCCTGTGGGTTCTGTCGCTTAGCCAGTTTGCAACCCATCTTGTGATGTATGGGTTTACATTCAAGCTGATGAGTTTTTCGATGATACCTGAGTGGGGTATTGTGTCGAAGGCCTTTGCCAGGTTGAGGTAGGCTGTATGGACTGCCTTACCCTCATCAATGGCCTTGGTGACTGTTTTGAAAAAAGTCAACCAAGTTTAAAAAGCATGATCTGCCTTTGACAAAGCCAAACTGGGTTGGATCCAGAGTCTGCAAGTTTCCTATGTCTTTATTTATGCGTTCCATTATGATCCTTTCCATGGCTTTGCAGATAAGGCTTGTCAAGCTAATGGGACGGTAATTTCCAGGGTCGGTGGAGGCACCGCCCTTGTGAAGTGGGACCACAGTCACCGTGCGCCACTCCTTGGGTACGTATCCTGAGGTGAGGCTAAGATTAAACAGCTGTCCTAACTGCGGGTTTAATTCCTCATTGAGTTCGTGGAGTACACAGCCGGGGACACCATCCGGTCCCATGGATGCTGTGTTTTTTGCCTTGGAGAGAGCAGTTCTCACCTGGGTGTTAGAGATGTTTGGGGGGCTACAATCCTCTGGTATAGATATCTCTCCTTTTGGGGGGGGGGGAGAAGTTAGCACTGAACCTGTCAGCCAGTATGTTGGCAATGTGTGTAGGTTCAGTAATCTTCACATCATTTTGAACTAATTCTGAGCATATCTGGGAGTTTCCTCCTAGGTTTCTAACCTTTATTTACAATCTGATCTTACTAGTGAAGACATCACACTTGGGAGGTGCAGCACTCACCCATATTTGTGAGTACCAGAGCTAGAATATTCCTTCTTCTAGTGGAGGGTATGGCTGGGAATCAAACACAGACCTCCTGTATGAGAAGTGAACATTTTACCACTGAACCAAAGATGCTCATTCCCTTCAGGATACCAGACAAGCTTTTTTATTACTATTACTGTTTTTAGTAGCCATAGAAATTCTTAGCAATTTCAAGAAATAGCTCCATTGAAACTGGGGTTTCTTAAGTTCATATGTTTGTGGGTGATTACTAGGCTAAGGACCCCCAAGGGAGCCATTTTAAGCTTGGCCTTGCTTCCCAAATGTATCTGGCAGGTTGATACACAGGAGTTGTTGTATGGGGTATATTTA
>NC_056743.1:1878646978-1878664478 GCF_019279795.1 Protopterus annectens
ATATATATGTATAGGTATATATTTGTATTTATATATTATCTATTATATATTGTATTTATTGGTAATATATCTATATATTGTTGTACACCTATATGGATCTCCCTACATATCTCACTCTTTCTCTATGTATGTTTGTATTCAGATATATATATATATATATATATATATATATATATATATATATATATATATAGATATATATATTTATTTATAGATACCAATCCTTACTAATTGCATACATGTCTCTTCCCTATTGTAAACTGGCTGTAAAGAAGGGTATGTATGAGAAAACATCCTCAAGCAGAACAGCTGAGGTGGCATACTGGTAAATTGCATAGGCTATGTTGTCTAGGGTACTTGGTTCAAGACCTGCAAGGGCTTTTTACTTTGTTGCTAGGCAGAACAAGGACTGTTGGATACAGAGTGGTTAAGGCAGTTTTGAGCAGGTTTAAGAGGGTTTGCATGACAGTACGTGGTGCTAATGTACGGTTAAACTAATAGGTGCTTACACCGTGTAGGCTTCACTTACCAATGCGCAAATCTCCTTAGTATTTACATTTAAGTAATGCTGAAACTTGCTAAGCATAGCTCAGCCCTGGTAACCATTGGTCACATTTCAGTCTGATAAAATAGCAGGGTAATGACATCGTTAATGACTGTATTTAATTTTCTGTACATAACATGCTTCTATGTGCTATCATTGCAGTAGCAAGGGACATGAGTATATGAGTATACTGTATGGGACACGTGGGTAAACATGGGTAGTACCACAATCTTTTCTCTTTGGATTTGTTTCATACATGGGTAGTATCCCAGGTTATATGCAGTCACACTTGCATGTTATACCAGCTACAGTGCACTGGTTGACAGAAATAGTTTAACACATATTGTATCATTATGTTAGTATTTTTAACAGTGCTTTTTCAAGTAAGAGTAGATTGCAGATTGTAGTACTGGAACCATACATTCCTGCATGCAGAGATGGACTCTGAGTACTGAGTATCTTGCTCTTGGTGTTTGAGCTGTATGTTTATATGTATCTCCTATTGGATATCTATCTGATATGTTGATATTAACTATGAACTATGTTTTGTGGACATGTCATTGAGACTGCTGATATGTAGTAATGGCATGCCTTTCAGCTATGACATGTCTTTCAAACAACCTAACCATAAACTGTTGGCTATCTACTTTCTGTCTGTTCTCTGTACAGATATTGCAGATATCAGGTATTGCTACAGCCATACCATAGAGTGCTCACATTGTATTGTTCTGTGGTCTCCTGGACACTGCATTCCGACATATGGGACGTTTCCTGTGTGTGCCTTCCTTGCCTGTGGGACTTTGCAAAATTGGTGGTCTAGATTCACACATACAGTAACATCACGGGACCCAGGACGAGACAGCCAACCAACATGGGGACATATCCCACAGATTTGTTAAAGATTCCATGTCATAAATGCTGTTGTTATACACGGGTGGATTGATAGATTGACAGGTTTGTGGACATCCATTTTGGTGTGTGGCGTCATGACTCACAGTATTATGTCTCTGACATACCTCTCTCCACTAGCCGCGGCATGTCTGGACTGGCCACATGGCTGCCTGTTATGTTTTGTGTATTCACCAGACAGTTGCTGTCATGGTGAATCAGTTGTGGACTCGGGACGGATTGGTAAATACTCATATCTATTAGTATTACCGTGTATTCCTCATAAGGATGTAACAGCAAACGGTGACATATCAGCTGTCTCAATGTATTACAGCAGTATGTCCAATTTACACCTGTGTTTGTGCCTCTGTTCCCACCTAGTGATATAGGGGTTGATGCCAAGCTTAGTGAGTGGGAAATGTTATCAAAGGCTTTGGCCAGATCAATCAGTGTAGATTGTATGCGTCACCTTGCCTTCATCCACATCTCAGGTGACTGACGCCAAGAATTTGACCAGGTTGAATGAGCAGGTATGACCTACCCTTCACAAGTGAGAACTGTGTGGGATCCTAAGTCTGCAGATTCCCGTATCCTTGTTTATTAGGGGTTCCATTGATGGGGATTGCAGATATACCTAGGGATTACATCATTGTCACTGCTTGACAGAGGTAGCAGCAATATATTAGGCATTTTATCTCCAGACTGGAGGGTTGGCAAAGGAAATACAACTGTGGCCTAGGGGTTATGGCTGCCCTGGGTAGATAGCTCACTTGTACTCTATGGGACCTATGAACTTATGTTCATAGTTTGTCCCATCTCACACTTGTCTATCCCCATCCTCATTACTCTTATGTGTATATTTCTGTGGCACGTGGATTGAACTATGTATTACCTGCAGGTATGCTGTCTACAGTGCAATATATGTCACAGTTGATTACAGTGTATCTGTGTGTACCTACCTCTCTGTGATACTGAGGACTACCACACATCCTTCCTTCACAGCATTACATGCATATGTCCATTCTATTATTCTTGGCCTGAGGGGGTGTTACAACGCAAGCCATCGTCCCTGTTTGTGAACACGCATCATGGTGGTCTTTGACCAGCCTCCGCTAAGGTCGGGATGGACGGTAGTGTTGGTGTGTGTTTGGCATGTGTTTCACCGCCGCATCTGTGGAGGTAGGGTTGGCACATTGCTCCTCTTGCAGGGGCCCCATCCTGGACATTTGTGTCATGCATCAACACTTAATGTACATATGCGTCCTGTTCTATTCTACAGTCATGTATGCCTTCCTGCATTACTACTGCATGTTATTGGCTGTTTGTATCTGGTACGCATTTTGGCTATTATGGTGGAGAGCTTGGCCTATTCCCATGCTATGACATACCCATCCATCCCGCATATATACATTTATTCCGCCCTCTTGCATTGGCTGCAGGTTTAGCTATCCGCAATGCTACTCAACGGTGATGCCCACCTTCCTTCTGTGCCTGTGGCACCCTGTTGGGGCGCCCTGCTGGTGGGCAGATGTTCCACCATAAGGTGTTGTGTTTGACATGTCTGCATAGCCAATCATCGGTACGATGGCTGGAAACATACCGCTTTGTCCAGATGTGTACAGTTATGGGCACCGGCGCAGTAATACCTATGGGTTTTCGACAGGTACATACCACATGCGGATGTACATATTCTGCCGTATTACATTCACATGCAAGCTTTTACTTGGATATCTGTACCTGAGGTGGGATGTTAACATGTGGGGCAAGCATATCTGCTCACAGTGGCACCGGGGCCTAGGACAATACTCTTACTACATTTCAGGTAATATGCCCATTGTGTGTGTGGGTGTGTAGCTGTGCAAGGCTGCTAGCTGGGTTGGGTGCACGGTCATACATGTAAAAGCGGTTACATGCTAGCATGGGGTTGTTGTGTATTACATTTGCATGCATGAAAGTTCCCGCTTTCTGGATATTACGCTTTTAGGCATACGCCATACCCTATGTGTATGCTAGACAGCACGTTGTTGGGTGTAGTACATGTTGCTATGCACATGTTTGCCTGTGCTTAGGGTATCTTGTTTCCTTCTTGTTGTTATATCGGCACGGCTACATCTCGGCTGTGTACTGTCACTACTGCTGGTGACCATGCCTATGTCGCTACTTCTATGTCGGTGCGCACGCTATTGAGGCATACCTCACTGGGTATGCCCACGACAGTGTATCAAGTGGACGGATTACCGCATGTTTATCCTTTGTTCCTTGGACGGGTACAATTTTGGACTTCGTGGGTTACGTTTGGTTCTCCGCTTTGTGTGTGAACGGGTACTATGCTGTATAGTCTGCGCAAGACGTTTATCCGGCCCTGGCTGGTACGTTACTATTGCAGGCGCCTGTGGAAGTCAGCACTTTAGGTTGCTCATCGCCTACCGCTTGGCCACGCCCGGACGATCCTACTTGGGCTCGCCACATGCCCTCCGCATGTGTTTGTGGTTGGCGCATGCCGCACTCACATTTCATGCATATGGCGCTTTTACAATGCCTCATTATTCACTGGCACCGCCGCACACAAGCCTTACACCGCCCTATACCAGCTCATGAATCCCGGGATTATAGATATATATATATATATATATATATATATATATATATAGATATATATATATATATATATATATATATATATATATATATATATCTATATATATGCATATGTATATATATATATATATATATGTGTGTGTGTGTGTGTGTGTGCGTGTGTATACACATATATGTATGTATAGATGTGTATGTAATACATATATATATATATATATATATATATAGATATATATGTGTGTATATATATATATATATATATATATATATATATATGTGTGTGTATATATTATATATATATATATATATATATCAATATATATGTACACACATATATATATATATATATATATATATATATATATATATATATGTATTTATATATGTATAGGTATATATTTGTAATATATATATATATATTGTTGTACACCTATATGGATCTCCATACATACATATCTTCACACTCTCTATGTAATGTTTGTATTCAGATATATATATATATATAGTGTAAGAGCATATATATATATATATATATATATATATATATATATGTATATATATATATATATATATATATATATATATATATATATATGTATATGTATATTTATAGATAACAATCCTTACTAATTGCATACTTGTCTCTTCCCTATTGTAAACTGGCTGTAAAGAAGGGTATGTATGAGAAAACATCCTCAAACAGGACAGCTGAGGTGGCTTACTGGTAAATTGCATAGGCTATGTTGTCCAGGGTCCTTGGTTCAAGACCTGCAAGGGCTGTTTACTTTGTTGCTAGGCAGAACAAGGACTGTTGGATACAGAGTGGTTAATGCAGTTTTGAGCAGGTTTAAGTGGGTTTGCACGACAGTACATGGTGCTAATGTACGGTTAAATGAATAGGTGCTTACACCGTGTAGGCTTCACTTACCAATGCACAAATCTCCTTAGTATTTACATTTAAGTAATGCTGAATCCTGCTAAGCATAGCTCAGTGCTGGTAACCATTGCTTATATTTCAGTCTGAAAAAATAGCAGGGTAATGACATTGCTAATGACTGTATTTAATTTTCTGTACATAACCTGCTTCTATGTGCTGTCATTGCAGTAGCAGGGGATGTGTAATGTATGGATACGTGGGTATACATGGGTAGTACCACAGTCTTTTCTCTTTGGATTTGTTTCATACATGGGTAGTATACCAGGTTATATGCAGTCACACTTGGATGTTATATCAGCTACAGTGCACTGGCTGACAAAAATAGTTTAACACATATTGTATTATTATGTTAGCACTTTTAACAGTGCTTTTTCAAGTAAGAGTATATTGCAGATTGTAGCACTGGAACCATACACTCCTGCATGCAGAGATGGACTCTGAGTACTGAATATCTTGCTCTTGGTGCTTGAGCTGTATGTTTATATGTATCTCCTATTGGATATTGATTTGATATGTTAATATTAACTGTAGACTATGTTTTGTGGACATGTCACTGAGGACTGCTAACATGTAGTAATGGCATACCTTTCATTTGCAGACATGTATCTTTCAAAACATTCATCCTAATGCATAACCTGTTGGCTATCTACTTTCTGTCTGTCCTCTGTACAGATGTGCAGATGTCAGATATTGCTACGGCCATACCACTATGAGGTGCCCACATTGTATTGTGCTGTAGGCCTGGACACTGCTACTAGACATTCCATAATGTGTGCCTTGCCCCATTTCCTTGCCTGTGTAAAGGACATTACAGAGGTGGTGGTCTACAGATTCACATACAGTGGGTGGAAATGCATCACAGGACAGGACATATAGAGACAACCTACCAACATGGGGGACATATCCCCAGATTTGTGAATGGATTCCATGCCATCATTGCTGTTATACACATGGTGGATTGATAGATTGACAGGATTTGTGTGAACATGCATTTAGTGAGTGACATCATGACTCACAGTAATATGTCTCTGACATACCTCTCCACTGGCACCCTGTCCACAGACTGGCCACATGTCTGCTTGTTATGTTTTGTGTATTCACCAGACAGTTGGTGTCCTTGGTGAATCAGTTGTGGACTCTGGGGAATGCAGTCAGTAAATACTCACATCTATTAGTATTACCGACGTCATATTCCTCATAAAGAATGTAACAACAAACCCAGTGACATATGCAACTGTCTCAATGTATGACAGCAGTATGTCCAATCTCCACCTGTGTTTGTGCCTCTGTTCCCACCTAGTGATATAGGGGCTGATGCCAAGCTTAGTGAGTGGGAAATGTTACTGTAAAGTTGGCTTTGGCCAGATCAATCAATGTAGATTGTATGTGTCACCCTGCCTTCATCCACATCTCAGGTGACTGACACCAAGAATTTGACCTGGTTGAATGAGCAGGTATGACCTACCCTTCACAAAGGAAAACTGTGTGGGATCCTGAGTCGGCAGATTCCCATATCCTTGTTTATTAGGTGCATGATGATGCATTCCATAGCCTCATATAACAGACTTGTCAGGCAGTTGGGGTGGTATTTTCCAGGGTCTGTAGTTACAACTCATTTGTGGAGAGGGGTGACTGAAGTAGTACATAATTCAGTAGGGACAAATCCTGAGGTGAGGCTGTGCTTGAACAGGGTACACAGGTAAGGTGCCAGGTCACTTTGTAGTTCATGTAGAACACAGCCAGGGATATTCTCAGGTTCCATAGAAGCTGTATTTTTGGCCTTGGACAGTGGTGTTTTAACCTGTGCTGCAGTAATATTGGGTGCCTGGCGGTGTTCTAGTATTGTGATTGGTCCTTTGGGGGGGAGTGAGGAGTAATATTTTCACTCAAGATGCCAGCCAGTATATTGGCATTATTTGTTGGCTCAGTCTGGGAGGTACCACTGTATAGTAGCTCATAACAAATATTGGTATTGCCATTGAGATTCTTTACATAACTGTATGTGGCCTTGTGGTTGTCTTTACTATGTACGCCAATTATGTTCCTACAGCTAACTTTGTGGTATTTGATGAGGGATCTCTACTATTCATTGAGGCTAATAAGGGTTTGTTACTTGTCTTGGGACTTCACCTTATTCCATATCAATTCCCTCCTTCTGTTGTACAGTTTCTTTATAGCAGGGGACCACCAGAGCAGCTTCCTTTTTTGAAGGTGAGGGTCCTGGCTGTATTAGGTAAGGTGGTATCAATGCATTTGTGTACTTGTTCATAGTGCTTTTTTGAGTCAGCTGTCATGCAACTAGTCTCCATTTGCCTGGCTGCAGTGAGGTTAGTCACCTCTGATTTTATGAGGCCATAGTTATTTTTGGAAAGGCTTTTCATAGTGTTACCTCTGCAGGGGGGTAGGAGGGCTGTGGATTTCCAAAGGTGATTAATTTGTGTTCAGATATAACAAAGAAGGAGTTGACTATTAGGGTAGAGCCAATGTCAGGAAGGACCAGGTCGATGTGATGGGCATGTGCATCGGTACATGAGTAGATTTTCAAGTTAAAGATGGGATAGTTGAAGTCAACCAGTATGATAGTGTTAGGTTGGACATTAGTGTGGGGTGTTTATGGAAATGGAATGTTTGTCTTGGGACATGTATGGGGACCTATAGCAGGCTACAACCTGAACCACTGTGTTACCCAATGCCAGCTATGCCTGCAGGATTTGTAATGCATAATGTTGGTCTACCACTCTGGAGATTTATGCATCCTTTATGAATATGAAAATGCCACCACCTTTGGAGCTTCAGTCTACATTCTACAGCCAAATGTTGTGGAATTAATTATAGGCTGGTACTGCAAGGGTGCTTCCTGCTGCCCTTAACCAGGTCTCTCTTACAGAACAGATGCCATTGCTCCCCATTTAAAGGAATACTTCCAGTGAGTGCATTTCCAGATTTAGAATTCCAGTGTGCAGCAGCATGACCCTCTGATTGCATGTCTTTGAAGCTGTCATATATTTCTGTATATATATATATATATATATATATATATATATATATATATATATATATATACATATAGTATGTATTTATTCACCTTTCTATATATATATGTTTGTATGCATATATGTGGATATGAATGTGGATGTATTTCCCTCTCTCTCTCTGTATCTATATATATATATATATATATCTATATATATATATATCCTTCTCTCATATCTATATATATATATATATATATAGAGAGTATATATATATATATATGCTAATAATATATATATATATATATATATATATATATATATATATATATATATATATGTATTATGTATAGATTTTTCCACACATATGCAGCTTCATACATATATACATGTATATATAGGCTACCTGACTGATTCTACAGACTCCTTTCCCTGCTGTTGGATGACTGTACCAACTGATATGTTTTGGATGTTATCACTAGTTTGTAAGGCTCAGACGGTGTAATGGTACATTTCTTTGATCATAGTTTACAAGGACCTGAATCCAGGACTTGGCAGGCCTTATTATTTTGTTGCAAGACAGAACAGTTCTGCTGTGGAAGAAGGGATAAGGGCAATAATTACAAGGGGTCCCTAGTTTGGGCCCCTTCATCCCATTTACACAGCCTTTGGTCAGATTGTTTGCATAAGAGGTTCAGAGTGTGTATCTGATATCTGACAAACACAAGCATATATATACACACATATATATGTATGTTTATATATATATATATATATATATATATATATATATATATATATATATTTACTATCAAAAGGTTGAGCAGGTTCGCTTGGCTCGCGTTCATTTTGAGGTCGTGAATCATTACATCAACAGGTCATAATATCGACGCCAAAATGTCTACATTTAAATGGTCGACACACACCTGAAACTAACGTTTGTGTTTTTGGAGGGGGGCTGCACCCCTTGCTCCCCCCAGAGGGGGCTGTGCCCCCCACACCCCTGGCTACTTATATATTACAACTCCAGGATTGCATAACAGTGCTAACAAGGACAAATCCTTGGGTAGTCACCACTGCACCTTCACAGCCCAGAAGGTGGCTCTGCTGGAGGTTGAGAAGGAGGGGCAGACTGACCCTCTAATTGTGCCAAGTGGCCCTCAAGCTGGTGTAGGAGATCTCCACACTCCTTTCAGAGCTTGCTACACACCAATCCTCAGACCTGGCTTTGGGTGATGGTGTCTTGTCTGTGCCCACTTCCAGGGGGGGGTGAGCCCCATCCCCTGAGGTGGTTCCACCTGAAGGCAGTGTAGGACCAGTGGACCTCCTCATCTGCTGATCCTGCACCACCTGAAGGCAGTGCAGCACCAGCAGATGAGGAGGTCTCAGGGTGGTTCCAGGTGTGCTGGGGCCCGGTGCCACGGCCAGATGAGTTGGATCCACTGGGACCGGTCTTCCCAACTGTGCTATGGTGTTGCAGTTTTAGAACATATATGGGTTAGAAATAGTCAACACAATCCAGGATTATTTATAACAACAAACATAGATATTCCCATTAACCCAAAACAACAGATTTGGAACAGTTGCATAGCAAACAGAACACTTGCATATATGGAAACCACTGTGGCTATTACAACGGCATGCAGGTTGTATTGATAGCAACAGGTCACCAATGATAGTATTTCAACATGGAACATTAATAGAAACACATTTCAATATTTGTTGAACAATAGGACACATGTCCCAATGGTAGGTTTGGTGTAAAACACACCCATTGATTTGTGCATTTAGATTATTGTTGCAGGTATAGTGGGAGGGAGAGAGAAATGTCAATTAACAACTTATATATCCTTGCATTACTCACAACTTTACTGATCATTGCTCTAATCATTACTCTACAGGTATTATTACAATACCCTATAGCCTTGGTTTGGGCAGTGGTATGTTTGTACACAGTGTATAATTCAACCTTCTTATAGGTACTTTCTACTCTTACCTGGAAGACCTGTGGGGGGAATGATTGTTAACACTACCTGACTGTTTCTACACATATTCACAAAATCCTAGTCGAAATTATGCATACAGCTTACTACCACCCCCGATTCATCCATGTGGCTATGTCTCATAAAATGCAACAATTTGTGTTTCATCAGAGTGAGCGATTGAGAAACTGCTGTCTCTTACTTCACTGTTTTCTGTCTAAATCTCTCTTGGTTGTAAAATAATCTGACCTTGTAATTGGCAAATATTCTTATACAGACATTCCTAGACATAGTTTCTATGTAGCACAGTGTGGGAAACAATGGTTTACACACCATTACTATTCAGATATCAGATCCTGGTGAATGCAACATTTCAAGCCATAGAATACCAGAGTAAACAGAACCAGTCCAGGATTTAGAACCTTATTGCCAGGCAGTTACAGTTCTCTTACCTGGAAGACCTGTGGGGGAATGTTTGTTAATACGACCTGAATGTTTCTGCACATACTCACAAAATCCTAGTTGAAATTATGCATACAGTGTACTATCACTCCTGGGATTTGAACCATGGCTGTGTCTGCTAAAAATACAACAATTTGTGTTTCTTCAGAGTGAGCTATTGAGAAACTGTTGTTTGTTCTTTCTGTCTTTTCTAATTCTCTCTTGGTTATACAATCTGAACTTGTAATTACAACATTCTTATACAGACATTCCTATATATATATTTGATATTGCACAGTGTGGGAAAAGTGGGTAACACAACATTACTATTCAGATATCAGATCTTGGTGCATGTAACATTTCAAGCCATACAATACCAGAGTAAACACAACCAGTTCAGGATTTAGAAATTTATTGCCCGGCAGTTACAGTTTTATTTAAATAAATTACTGTCATATTGTCTCATTTATTCAGTAAAAAACATACACATTTTTATACTGCCAGGTGACAGTCTACTCCTTTATATTTACTTGGTATGACTACTACAAGCAGGATTGTTACTCACCAGTCTCACGACACAGCCTTTGCAAACTACTGGCATGGGCTTCCTGGTTTGCAACCCGCTCAGCTGGAGCTATAATGAAAACAGAGAAACATTTAGGCATACCTATCCATCACATACACAGGCTGGACTTTGGTAAACAGTTATTGCTATGAATACTTACACACTGCTGGGACATCATGCCTCTGTCTTGTTTCTTGGACCCACTATTCCAAGAGCTCCCTCTTCCTCCATTTCAAGTCAGCATAGTGGAGCTGGACCAGCTCACGAGTCCAAGAGATACCAGTGGCACTGGTTAGATCACAGGCAAGGTTTTACCAGGCTTCTGTTTTGTATTGGGAGCCCTGGTACTGGTCCAGCAGCAGTCTCACGCCATAAAACATTTTACAAGAGTCCCTACCATGACCTTGGACTCCTGTGTATACAATTAAAGTACCTCACAATTTGAAAAGCACATGCTTCCAACATTCCGCCATAATGCCTAAGTAGTGAGCCACAACTGTGCATTCCCACCTGTGGTACTAAACACGCCAGTTTTCTACCCTTTACCATGATTGGACAGTTTTGATTATGCTGAGCTGAACTCTGCTACGGGCAAACCTGTTTAGCTTAGGTTGGCAGTGCTTAAAGGGGCAGGCTCAGCACTGCTTAACAACAAGCAAAATCCACTTAGCTGATACTAATTGCTTTGGGGCCCGGGCCAGCCCCCGGCTGGGGCCACGCTCCGCGCGTGTCTGTGGTTGCGGCGGTCGCACTCATTACTATGCATATGGCGCCAAGCACGCCGATTGTCACTGCCCGGCACGGCGCTTAACACCGACCCTTATACAGAGCTTCATGAATCGGGGATTATGTATATATATATATATATATATATATATATATATATATATATATATATATATATATATATATATATATATATATATATATATATGTGTGTGTGTGTATACATATATATGTATATACACACATATTATGTATATATATATATATATATATATATATATATATATATATATATATATATATATATATATATATATATATATATATATATATATATATATATATATATATATATATATATATATATATATATATATATATATATATATACATAGATATATATATATATATATATATATATATATATATATATATATGTATAGGTATATATTTGTATTTATATATTATCTATTATATATTGTATTTATTGATAATATATCTATATATTGTTGTACACCTATATGGATCGCCTCACTCTTTCTCTATGTATGTTTGTATTCAGATATATATATATATATATATATATATATATATATATATATATATATATATATATATATATATATATATATATATATATATATATTTATATATATATTTATTTATAGATACCAATCCTTACTAATTGCATACATGTCTCTTCCCTATTGTAAACTGGCTGTAAAGAAGGGTATGTATGAGAAAACATCCTCAAACAGAACAGCTGAGGTGGCATACTGGTAAATTGCATAGGCTATGTTGTCTAGGGTACTTGGTTCAAGACCTGCAAGGGCTTTTTACTTTGTTGCTAGGCAGAACAAGGACTGTTGGATACAGAGTGGTTAAGGCAGTTTTGAGCAGGTTTAAGAGGGTTTGCATGACAGTACGTGGTGCTAATGTACGGTTGAACTAATAGATGCTTGCACCGTGTAGGCTTCACTAAACAATGCGCAAATCTCCTTAGTATTTACATTTAAGTAATGCTGAAACTTGTTAAGCATAGCTCAGCCCTGGTAACCATTGGTCACATTTCAGTCTGATAAAATAGCAGGGTAATGACATTGTTAATGACTGCATTTAATTTTCTGTACATAACATGCTTCTATGTGCTGTCATTGCAGTAGCAAGGGACATGAGTATATGAGTATACTGTATGGGACACGTGGGTAAACATGGGTAGTACCACAATCTTTTCTCTTTGGATTTGTTTCATACATGGGTAGTATCCCAGGTTATATGCAGTCACACTTGCATGTTATACCAGCTACAGTGCACTGGTTGACAGAAATAGTTTAACACATATTGTATCATTATGTTAGTATTTTTAACAGTGCTTTTTCAAGTAAGAGTAGATTGCAGATTGTAGTACTGGAACCATACACTCCTGCATGCAGAGATGGACTCTGAGTACTGAGTATCTTGCTCTTGGTGTTTGAGCTGTATGTTTATATGCATCTCCTATTGGATATCTATCTGATATGTTGATATTAACTGTAGACTATGTTTTGTGGACATGTCATTGAGGACTGCTGTCATGTAGTAATGGCATACCTTTCAGCTGCAGACATGTATCTTTCAAAACATTCATCCTAATGCATAAACTGTTGGCTATCTACTTTCTGTCTGTTATCTGTACAGATGTGCAGATATCAGGTATTGCTACTGCCATACCACTATGAGGTGCCCACATTGTATTGTGCTGTGGGCCTGGACACTGCTGCTAGTTCCGACATATGGGACATTCCATAATGTGTGCCTTGCCCCATTTCCTTGCCTGTGTAAAGGACATTACAGAGGTGGTGGTCTACAGATTCACATACAGTGGGTGGCAATGCATCACAGGACAGGACATGTAGAGACAGCCAACCAACATGGGGGACATATCCCCAGATTTGTGAAAAGATTCCATGTCATCAATGCTGTTATACACATGGTGGATTGATAGATTGACAGGGTTTGTGTGGACATGCATTTAGTGTGTGACGTCATGACTCACAGTAATATGTCTCTGACATACCTCTCCACTGGCACGCTGTCCACAGACTGGCCACATGTCTGCCTGTTATGTTTTGTGTATTCACCAGACAGTTGGTGTCCTTGGTGAATCAGTTGTGGACTCTGCGGAATGCAGTTAGTAAATACTCACATCTATTAGTATTACCGACATCATATTCCTCATAAAGGATGTAACAACAAACCCAGTGACATATGCAACTGTCTCAATGTATTACAGCAGTATGTCCAATTTACACCTGTGTTTGTGCCTCTGTTCCCACCTAGTGATATAGGGGTTGATGCCAAGCTTAGTGAGTGGGAAATGTTATCAAAGGCTTTGGCCAGATCAATCAATGTAGATTGTATGTGTCACCTTGCCTTCATCCACATCTCAGGTGACTGACGCCAAGAATTTGACCAGGTTGAATGAGCAGGTATGACCTACCCATCACAAATGAAAACTGTGTGGGATCCTAAGTCTGCAGATTCCCATATCCTTGTTTATTAGGTGCATGATGATGCATTCCATAGCCTCGTATAACAGAGTTGTCAGGCAGTTAGGGTGGTATTTCCCAGGGTCTGTAGTTATACCTCATTTGTGGAGAGGGGTGACTGTAGTAGTACACAATTCAGTAGGGACAAAGCCTGAGGTGAGGCTGTGCTTGAACAGGGCACACAGGTAAGGTGCCTGGTCACTTTGTAGTTCATGTAGAACACAGCCAGGGATATTCTCAGGTCCCATAGAAGCTGTATTCTTGGCCTTGGACAGGGGTGTTTTAACCTGTGCTGCAGTAATATTGGGTGCCTGGTGGTGTACTAGTATTGTGATTGGTCCTTTGGGGGGATTGAAGGGTAATGTTTTCACTCAAGATGCCAGCCAGTATATTGGCATTATTTGTTAGCTCAGTCTGGGAGGTACCACTGTATAGTAGCTCATAACAAATCTTGGTATTGCCATGGAGATTCTTTACATAACTGTATGTGGCCTTGTGGTTGTCTTTACTATGTGCTCCAATTCTGTTCCCACAGCTAACTTTGTAGTATTTGATGAGGGATCTCAACTATTCATTGAGGCTGATAAAGGTTTGTTTCCTGTCTTGAGACTTCACCTTATTCCATAGGTTCCCTCCTTCTGTTGTACAGTTTCTTTATAGCAGGGGACCACCAGAGCAGCTTCCTTTTTTGAAGGTGAGGGTCCTGGCTGTATTGGGTAAGGTGGTATCAATGCATCTGTGTACTTGTTAATAGTGCTTTTTTGATTCAGCTGTCATGCAACTAGTCTCCATTTGCATGGCTGCTGTGAGGTTAGCCACCTCTGATTTTATGAGGCCATAGTTATTTTTGGAAAGGCTTTTCATGGTGGTTACCTCTGCAGGGGGTAGGAGGGCTGTGGATTTCCAAAGGTGATTAATTTGTGTTCAGATATAACAAGGGAGGAGTTGACTATTGGGGTAGAGCCCATGTCAGGAAGGACCAGGTCGATGTGATGGGCATGTGCATCGGTACAAGAGTAGCTTTCCAAGTTAATGATGGGGTAGTTGAAGTCAACCAGTATGATAGTGGTGGGTTGGACATTAGTGTGGGGTGTTTATGGAAGTGGAGTGTGAGTCTTGGGATATGTATGGGGACCTATAGCAGGCTACAACCTGAACCACTGTGTTACCAAATGTCAGCTATGCCTGCAGGATTTGTAATGCATAATGTTGGTCTACCACTCTGGAGATTTGTGCATCCTTTATTAATATGAAAATGCCACCACCTTTGAAGCTTCAGTCCACATTCTACAGCCAAATGCTGTGGAATTAATTATAGGCTGGTACTGCAGGGGTGCTTCCTGCTGCCTTTAACCAGGTCTCTCTTACAGAAGAGATGTCATTGCTCCCCATTTAAAGGAATACTTCCAGTGAGTGCATTTCCAAATTTAGAATTCCAGTGTGCAGCAGCATGACCCTCTGATTGCATGTCATATATATATATATATATATATATATATATATATATATATGTCTCTCTCTGTATGTATATATATATATATATATATATATATATATATATATATATATATATATATATATATATATATATATATATATATATATATATACATATACACACATATATAGGTTCATAGGTTGGTACTAGGCTATCAGCCCTAGGGCCTATACAAGCCTAGCCATAACAATTCCCTGGCTATTTCTTCCCACACTATTTCCTTCCCTGGACCCCTGTCTAGCAGGGCAACTGACGTGATCCCCGGGGTGAATTTCCTTTCTCCCATCCAATCATCAAAGTTCCTTTTGAAGAGGGCCAAAGAGGCACTCTGCTTGACTTGTATGGGCAATCTATTCCAGAGTCTGGGGAGTCTCTGGGTCAGGAACCTATCCCTCCAGCATGTTTTGTTTATTGTGATGACAAGGTTTAGATCCCTGGAGTGTGTGACTCTGAGGGATTGGGATTTCTTTAAGTGTAGCATGTCCAACAGCTCTGGGTTTGACATGGCCTTGTATGTTAAGCAGAGATCACCTCTGAGTAGACGATATGTGACAGAGTATAGCTGGAGTTTTTTAAGGTGGTCAGTGTAGGGCATCTGCTTTAGGCCTGTGATTCTTTTAGTGAGGTATTTCTGTGGCCTTTGCAGTTGTTGCAGATGTCTTGAGAGGTACATACCGAACGGGGAGTTGTATTCTATAATGGGTATAATGAGGGATGAGTACAGTGGGACAATGACCTCCTTTTTTCTGGATGAAAAGCCCTTAGTGATGAGGTGTGCCACATAGAAGGATTTCCTGACTGTTGTGGCGATGTGGTTATCGAAGGTGAGACCACTGTCCACCTGTGTCCCTAAGTCTCTTGTCACACTTTCGGTGTTTAGTGTACTGCCACTTTTATGGTAATTCACAGATACATGTTTTTTCCTAAAGGGGATAACTATACATTTCTTGGCATTGAGCTTGAGCCCATGGCTCTGGCACCAGGCATCTGTTTCTGTAAGGCCCTTTTGTAGAGTATCCACATCATTTGAGGATTCAATAATGGCTCCTATTTTGCAGTCATCTGCAAACTTTGTTAGCCAGAGTCCCTTAGTGTTGGCCTGTACTTCAGAGTAGATGCCAAAGAGTAGGGTCCCAGGACTGAACCCTGAAGTACTCAACTTGTCACTTGTCTGGAGCTGGATTTGGAGTCGGCTACTTTTACAGTGTGGGTTCTCTCAGTAAGCCAGTTAGCAACCCATTGGGTGACATAGGGATTAATGCAGCTTAGTAAGTTTATCTATGATTCCAGAGTGGGGATGGTGTCAAAGCCTTGGCAAGGTCTAGATAGGCTGTGTGGACCACCTTACCCTTGTCCATGGCTCTGGAGACTGATTCAAGTAGTCAATCAGGTTCAGGAGACAAGATCGGCCTTCACAGAACCCAAACTGGGTGGGGTCCAGTGTTTGAAGGTTGCCAATGTCTTTGTTTATAAGTTCCATGATAATACACTCCATGGCCTTGCAGATAAGGCTTGTCAGACTGATGGGACGGTAGTTTCCGGGATCCAAGGTGGATCCCCTTGTGGCGTGGGATAACTGTAGCTCTGTGCCACTCAGTGGGCACGAAACCTGAGGTGAGGCTATGATTAAACATGACACTTAGGTGAGGTGCCAGTTCATATTGTAGTTCATGTAGTACACACAGCCGGGATGTCATCTGGTCCCATGGATGCTGTATTCTGAGCTTTTGGAGAGTCGTTTTTACCTGTGTGGCCATTATTACTGGAATTTGGCAATCTTCTGGTATTGAAATGGGCCATTTAGGGGGTGAGAGGGGGGTG